>NC_057813.1:181380279-181680279 GCF_018294505.1 Triticum aestivum | reverse complement strand
TATCCTATGAAGATGCACTTCTCCGATTTGGGTTCGAGCTAATCAGACTGAAGCCTTTTGACATAAGTGTCACATCCCCAAACTTTAAGAAACATCAGCCTAGGTTTCTTCCCAAACCATAGTTCATATGGTGTCGTCTCAACGGATTTAGATGGTGCCCTATTTAATGTGAATGCAATTGTCTCTAATGCATAACCCCAAAATGATAAAGGCAAATCGGTAAGAGACATCATAGAACACACCATATCTAATAAAGTACGGTTACGATGTTCGGACACACCATTTTGTTGTGGTGTTCTAGGTGGCGTGAGTTGTGAAACAATTCCACTTTGTTTTAAATGAAGGCCAAACTTGTAACTCAAATATTCACCTCCGTGGTCAGATCGTAGAAACTTTATTTTCTTGTTACGATGATTCTCTACTTCACTCTGAAATTCTTTGAACTTTTCAAATCTTTCAGACTCGTGTTTCATCATCTATAAAAGTTAGAAAATAATGATACCCGCCGCGTGCTTCAACACTCATCGGACCGCGTACATCGGTATGTATTATTTCCAATAAGTCATTAGCTCGCTCCATTGTTCCAGAGAACGGAGTTTTAGTCATCTTGTCCATGAGGCATGGTTCACAAGTATCAAATGATTCATAATCAAGTGATTCCAAAAGTCCATCAGCATGGAGTTTCTTCACGCGCTTTACACCAATATGACCTAAACGACAGTGCCACATGTATGTTGCACTATCATTATCAAATTTGTATCTTTTGGCATCAATGTTATGCATACTACGATTGGGATTCAATAAACCATTTACATTGGGTGTATGACCATAGAAGGTTTTATTCATGTAACAATTATTCACTGACTTAAATGAATAACTGTATTGCAATAAACACGATCTAATCATGTTCATGCTCAACGCAAACACCAAATAACATTTATTTAGGCTCAACACTAATCACGAAGGTAGAGGGAGTGTGCGATGGTGATCATATCAATATTGGAAACACTTCCAGCACAAATCGTCACCTGGCCCTTAACTAGTCTCCGTTTATTCTGCAACTCCTGTTTCAAGTTACAAATATGAGCAACCGAACCAGTATCAAATACCCAGGTGCTACTACGAGCATTAGTAAAAAAACACATCAATAACATGTATATCAAATATACCTTTGTTCACTTTGCCATCCTTCTTATCTGCCAAATACTTCCTTTGCAGTAGAAGCACTCAGTTTCAGGCTTAGGTCTACCTTTGGGCTTCTTCATGAGAGCGGCAACTTGCTTGCCGTTCTTATTGAAGTCCCTTTCTTTACTTTGCCTTTTTTTTCTTAAAACCGGTGGTCTTGTTAACCATCAACACTTGATGCTCTTTCTTGATTTCTACCTCCGCCGTTTCAGCATCGCGAAGAGCTTGGGAATCGTTTTCGTCATCCCTTGCATATTTATAGTTCATCACGAAGATCTAGTAGTTGGTGATAGTGACTAGAGAAATATGTCAATCACTATCTTATCTAGAAGTTTAACTCCCACTTGATTCAAGAGATTGTAGTATCCAGACATTCTGAGCACATGCTCACTGGCTGATCCATTCTCCTCCATCTTGTAGGCAAAGTACTTGTCAGGGGTCTCATACCTCTCAACACGGGCATGGGCCTGAAATACCAATTTCAGCTCTTGGAATATCTCATATGTTCCATGGCTTTCAAAACGTCTTTGGAGCCTCGATTCTAAGCCGTAAAGCATGGCGCACTAAACTATCAAGTAGTCATTAGATCGAGCTTGTCAAACGTTTGTGATGTCTGCATCAACTCTTGCAGCAGGTCTGTCACCTAGCGGTGCATCAAGGACATAATTTTTCTGTGCAGCAATGAGGATAATCCTCGGATCACGGACCTAGTCCGTATTATCGCTACCATCATCTTTCAACTTAGTTTTCTCTAGGAACGTATCAAAAATTGGGGAAGATATATCGCGAGCTATTGATCTACAACATAATTTGAAAAGATATTTTGACTATGTTCATGATAAATCTTAGTTCAAATAATGAAATTACTAATAAACTCCCGCTTAAATCAACATCCCTCAAGTTGTCTAGGTGATACATGATCCAAATCAATTAAACCATGTCCGATCATCACGTGAGATGGAGTAGTCTTCAATGGTGAACATCTTTATGTTGATCATATCTACTATATGACTCCAGTGTTCTGAGACCATGTTTGTACATGCTAAGCTCGTCAAGTTTAACCCAAGTATTTTGCGTGTGTAAAACTGGCCTACACCGTTGTATGTGAATGTAGAGTCTATCACACCCGATCATCACCAGGTGCTTCAAAACGACGAACTTTAGCAATGCTGCATACTTGGGAGAACACTTTTATCTTGAAATTTAGTGAAGGGTCATTTATAATGCTACCATTTCTAAGAAAAATAAGATGCATAAAGGATAAACATCACATGCAATCAAAATATGTGACATGATATGGCCATCATCATCTTGTGCTTTTGATCTCCATCTCCAAAGCATCGTCATGATCTCCATCGTTACTAGCTCGACACCTTAATCTCCATCGTTGCATCGGGGTCTTCTCGCCAACTATTGCTTCTACATCTATTGCTAACGCATAGCGATAAAGTAAAGTAATTACATGGTGATTGCATTTCATACAATAATTAAGAGACAACCCTAAGGCTCCTGCCGATTGTCGATATTACAAAACATGATCATCTCATACAACAACGTATATCACATCTCATCTTGACCATATCACATCACAACATGCCCTGCAAAAACAAGTTAGACGTCCTCTACTTTGTTGTTGCAAGTTTTTACGTGGCTGCTATGGGTTTCTAGCAAGAACCGGTCTTACCTACGGCAAAAACAACAATAATGATTTATCAAGTTTGTTGTTTTTAACCTTCTTCAAGGATCGGTCGTAGTCTAATTCGATTCAACTAAAGGAGGAGAAACAGATACCCGCCAGCCACCTTTATGCAAAACAAGTTGCATGTCAGTCGGTGGAACCGGTCTCATGTGCGTGGACATGTAAGGTTGGTCCGGGCCGCTTCATCCCACAATACCGCCGAATCAAAATAAGACGTTGGTGGTAAGCAGTATGACCATCACCGCCCACAACTCCTTTGTGTTCTACTCATGCATATCATCTACGCATAGACTTGGCTCGGATACCACTGTTGGGAAACATTGCATGGAAAACAAAACAAAAATCTACGCACATGCAATATCTATGCATGGAGATGCATAACAACGAGAGGGAAAAGTGTGTCTACGTACCCTCGTAGACCGTAAGCGGAAGCGTTTATTAACGCGGTTGATGTAGTCGAACTTCTTCGCGATCCAACCGATCAAGTACCGAACGTACGACACCTCCGCATTCAGCACACGTTCAGCTCGGTGACGTCCTCGCCTTCTTGATCCAGTAAGACGGGCGAAGTAGTGGATGAGTTCCGGCAGCACGACGACGGGTGACAGTGGTGGTGATGCTATCTCCGCAGGGCTTCACCTAAGCACTATGAAAATATGACCGAGGGACGGAACTGTGGAGAGGAGCGCCGCACACAGCTAAGAGATTGTCGTAGTCATTGTGTGGCGCCCTCTCGCACATATATATAGGTGGGAGGGAGAGGGGAGGCAGCCAGGAGGCGCCCCAAGGGTGGCCAAATCCCCCTTGGGCTCCTGCCCTTGCCCCCCCCCCCACTTTCCTTTTATGTGCATGGGAGGAAGGCAGGGGGAGGTGGCGCCCCCTTTCCTTTATCTCATGAGGAGGGAAAGGCAGGAGGGACCAACCCTCCCCCTTTCCTTCCCATAGGGCCGGCGGTTGATGCGTTCCCCCTTTGGCCCATTAAGCCCATATGAACCCCTTTCGGTGATCCGATGACTACCGATACCTCCCAAAACTCTTCCGTTGTCCAAATATCATCGTTCTATATATCGATCTTTACCTCCGGACCATTTCAGAGCTCCTCGTCATGTCCGTGATCTCATCCGGGACTCCGAACAACATTCGGTCACCAAATCATATAACTCATATAACACTATACCATCAACGAACGTTAAGCGTGTGGACCCTACGGGTTCGAGAACTATTAGACATGACCGACACACCTCTCCGGTCAATAACCAATAGGGGAACCTGGATATCCATATTGGTCCCTACATATTTTATGAAGATCTTTATCGGTTGAACCTTATGACAACATACATAATTCCCTTTCTGTGTCGGTATGTTACTTGCCCAAGATTCGATCGTGGTATCTTCATACCTAGTTCAATCTCGTTACCGTCAAGCCTCTTTACTCGTTCCGTAATACATCATTTCGTAACTAACTATTTAGTCATTTTGCTTGCAAGCTTATTATGATGTGTATTACCAAGAGGGCCCAGAGATACCTCTCCGATACACGGAGTGACAAATCATAATCTTGATCCATGCCAACTCAACAGACACCTTTGGAGATACTTGTAGGGCATCTTTATGATCACCTAGTTACGTTGTGACGTTTGGTAGCTCACAAGTTATTCCTCCAGTATCCAGGAATTGCATGATCTCATAGTCGAAGGTATATGTATTTGACATTAAGAAAGCAATAGCAATAAATTGAACAATCATATGCTAAGCTAATGGATGGGTATAATCCATCACATCATTCTCCTAATGATGTGATCTCGTTATCAAGTGACAACACATGTCTATGGTTAAGAAACCTTAACCAGCTTTGATCAACGAGCTAGTCTAGTAGAGGCTTACTAGAAACACGATATTCGTTTATGTATCCACACATGTATTTAAGTTTCCGATCAATACAATTCTAGCATGAATAACAAACCTTTATCACGAATAAAAAAATATAATAATAACCATTTTATTATTGCCTCTAGGTCATATTTCCATCATTTACAACTATGTTTTGTGATACTTCTTGTTGATATGGATGAGTATAAGAAAAGATAGCCATTTGTACAATCATTGATTCTGCGCACCATTTGGCACCTACCACATGCATTTGTCATCAGCACTAGACACTCGGTAACATTATTTGTTAAGAAACTTAGAACGGAGAGAGCATGGATGAAATAGAGAACTTGGGGGGAGAAGATGGAACGATCATCACGTTGGGTTTAGCATGGGTCCGACTCACTTCCAAGGCCATGTCCCTGGAGAGTCCTAAATGCACGAATAAAGAGTGTGGTTTTAACACGGTTTAATCCATAGAATCAGCTCAAAGTTTATTTTCAAGGCCTACTTTATGTTCCAAGTTTCTGTTCAAAGCTGCACCGAAATTTGCCGATGGGATATGTAATCAGCTCCCCACCACAATAACCCATATAGCGCGCCGAATGGTCTGAATTTAAACTACTAACCTGCTGTAAGAAGGTACTCCCTACTGCTAATGAGATACTACAAGTGCTCTTCGTCTTCAAAAGATCGAACAGCAGAGCTTGACCTGTGTGAGCACTAGAGATTTCGGTGGCGAATCCATATAACCGTGGGCGGTCACTGTCGCAAACAAAATGCACTCAACTTTAAGCAAAGGGGAGGGCAACAGATGCCACTGCTTTCCTTCAGTCAAACAACTGCTTTATAGCAAAGGAATTGTTGGGTAGAATGTCACACCGGAAAAGATCTCGAAGCTGCTTATCAGACGTTACCATTTTTACCCGACAAATCTTGCCTCAAAAGTTGCATCTCAGCCGACAAGAGTGTTCATAGTTCATGCAAACTAACGAGATTGGACCATGGGTGCAGTTCCTTTCAGAGAAAGCATAAGAGAGCACATTTTCAATTATTCTAAAATCTTCAAGTCATCAAGCTCCGTATAATAACAAGCTAACTATGGATTGAGTATTCCGTCAAGGACACTAGTGTCAAAAACGCTCTTATATTATGGGACGGAGGGAGTAGAAAAGAAGAGCACATTTTTCATATCTAAAGCGAAAGTTTAATCTAGGAAAGCTCGACAGTAATAAGAAGATAACACAAGTATTTCAAATAGCAACTGCCAACTGAACTGTAGCACTGTACATAACAACTCAGGTTACACGTGGCATCATCACCAAGCTTGGCTATTGCACAGATCACTGAAAAAACTGTGGCTGGCATTCAGAAACCGTGACACATGAAAATCTCCGGAAACCCTTCTAGCAGGGCAGCAACAAAGGGCTGCACCTGCACATCAGAGCAGCTCACCAGGGTTTTGGATATCACCTCATACCTTACTCCTGTACCTGACCAGCTTCGCCAGCGTCTCCTGAGCGGCCACCGTCTGGGCGTCGCCGTGCCCGAGCATCACTGTCCGGATGCTGATGCAGGTCCGGCACAGCTCCTCTCCGGTGTCGAACAGCCCACCGCGGAGCAGCAGCTTGGCCCTCGTCTCGAGCAGCGTCGCCTTGAGCAGTGTCACCTCCTGCCAGATGAACTCGTCGACGCGGTGGTTTGGCTGCAGCTTCTTCCTCCAGGACAGCGAGCCGCGGTTCCAGTCCTGCATCCGCGACGTGTAGGACTTCTCCACCTCCTCCAGGATGTTGGTGCACACCTTGAGCAGCTCCAGGGCCGAGCCACACCGCGAGAACGTCATGAAGGCCTCGATGGCCAGGGGCAAGGCCGTCTTCCTTATGAAGAGCACCATGTCGACCGCCTTGAGCTGAACGGCAGGTGGCTCAGACTTGAAGCCAAACACAAGGAATGCACTAGCCCACAGGTGGTCTGAGTACGCCGAGGGGTTCCCGGCCCTCATTACACCATTCACGGCCGCGGTGGTCGGTGCCAAGCCTCCCCTGATCTTGCCAAAGAGCTGTGTGATCGGGTGGAACTGGATCCAGCAACCAGGATGCCGGGTCGCCTTTCTTGCCAACCCGAGCTTAACAAGCAAGAGTGCCGACTCCACCTCAGCTTTTCGGCCATTAGGAGCAAGAAAGCAATGTGTGCCACATAGAAATGCAGTCTTCAGGGATTCACCCCAGAGGTGAATGCTGCCTTTCATCGGTAGCTTGCTCGCCGTGGCGGCCAACAGCGTCGACGACACGGGTGCAGGAGCTAACCAAGAACCGGCGATGATCATTTTCGACGTCAGGTGTCCTCCTTTTGCGCGGTCCATCAAGGCAAAACAGAAGACCAGGACCTTTATCAGGAAGGAATTGTTACGGCAGAAGCCGTCGTCGTTGGCATCATGCGGGAACAAATTCTCGTTCAACGATATTCTCTCAACAGCCTCAAACAGAGTGGAAGGAGCGGTCATGAGCTCAGAAAGCAGGGAACCCACGACCGACAGACCAAAGCTCAGCCGGCCCAACCGCTCGTCCAATTTCCTGAGCACTTCCGTTTCGTCGGCCGGATAGTCATTCTTAAGCTTACCCTTCATCAAGATCATGGCATCGATGTAAGAGAGCTGCGGCAGCTGCATCGGCTCAAGATTCATCACGCGTGGCAACCGTGTGGTGATAATGACATTCGTCGCTCCGGTGTTCCTTGGGATGAAGTCATGGAGGTCCTTGCCTTCCCACCAATCCCTCTCGTTCTCAAGGTTGTCAATGATAAGCAAGTAGGGCACATCCCGGAACAGCTCTCGCTTTACCCTCTGAAATGCATCGATCTCCTGCTCCTCAAAGCTCCTGATCCTACCCCTCTCCTTCTCAGCCTCAGCACTGATATCCAATCCCAAACTCATGGATAAGTTGAGTATGTTCTGCCTCATGTACCGAGCCTCCCCTCCAATCCACAGCACCATCTTGTACCGCTGTGAATACCGGTAAGCAAACTCCAATGCCAGTTCAGTCTTGCCGATACCCGAGGAGCCATTGATGCAGACCACACTGGCACCGCCGCAGCCCTTGCTGTTGCACCTGAACCTTGACCTTCTGTGCTTTGATCTCTGCTTCTGAAGACTTCTACCTTTCCCCGATGACAGCTCAATCACCGGATCAATCCAGGCCTCCAATGTGGGTTCCTTGCATTTGCGCATTTCCAAACTGATGTACTTGGCATTAGATGTCCTCACCGTGTCACTCTCCTCATCAGCAAAGCCGTCAGACACACCGCTGGATCTTTCATTTGTAGTGGAACCCCTTGAGCAATCCAACACTTCTTGGATATCTACCGAGGATCCGAAGAATATCCCCTCGATTTCGCTCAGCTCTTTCTCCCTTCCGACGAAATGCCGGTTACGTGGGAAAGGTATGCCTCCAGACCCCTCACTCTCCTTCTCAGCAATGTTCTTCCGGCCAAGCTTAGACTGCAGCAGACCGACTGTCTTTGACACACAGCTTCTCCAATTGGTCTCATTTGCCTCGAGCTTGAACTCATGGCACCGCATTAACCCTTCAAATGCTTCCTTCCCTTCCTTGTCCTCCAACTTGCCATCAAACAGCCCGGCAATCTCCGACGGCTCGGTGTCGAACAGAATAGGGATGAGGTTCTTCTTCTGAGCAAAGAACCTGATCTCCTCGAGGCTGAAGGGGTTGAGGAAGCTTGACATGGTGACCACCACAACGCCGAACGCCACGGAGCAAATAATCCGGTCAGCAATCTCGTGAATCTGGGTGTCGGAGTACTTCGCCCGGTCAGCCACGAAGGAGGCGATGCCCTGCAGCTCCAGCTCCGCCTTGAGCCACTTGCAGAACCTGCCGAGGTTGCCGTTGTTGTGGTAGCCAATGTACACGTCGCAGCTCCGGAGCTTGGCGTTGGACGACGGCGACGCGACGGGGCCCCTGGTGAAGGACACCCGCGGCACGGGGAACGAGAAGGACACGCGTGGCGGCGCCCCGCCACAGCCGCCGCCACCGCCGCCGGCGTCTGAAATCTTGGCCGGGTCGATGCCGCTGGAGTCGTAGCGCTCGGACGGCGGCGTGCGGGACGCGCTCGGCGCGTCGGTGTCCTCCGACTGGGACCCGTTGGAGCAGGACGCCGGCGACTGCGCCGTGGTGGTGGTGACGCTGGAGGCCTTGCTTTCCTGATGCAGCTGCCGCTGCGGCTGCTGCGCCGGCGGCTCCGGCGGCTCGAGGACCCGGGGCGAGATGTACGGGGACTGCAGCGCCGACACGAAGGCGGAGGACGGCGGCGACGGCGAGTAGAGGTGCGGGGTGAAGGAGATGGCCGGCGAGATGGGGTTGGACCGGTCGGAGCTGCTGCTGAACCCGGCATTGGTCCTGATGGTGAGGGGCTTGGTGGCGACGGGGATGTCCTTGGGCACCTCAAGGAAGCTCGGGGCTTCCTTCTGCTGCTCCATCTCCATGGCTACCAAATCACAACAAAGCTTGGTGGTTTTGCTGGAAAGCGCGGCATGATCTGGAGCTCCTCATGTCCCTACCAAAGATTCAAAAGAAAAGGGAATGATAAGAACAGATTCTTCCTCATAAAAACCAGAAAGAGAAAGCATTTGGTCGCATCTCATTCGAAAAAACAACACAAAAAACACTGTTCTAGCAACCTGCAGCAATCTGCAGATTCCACACTTGATTCCATCCAAAAACGTGTAAAGGAAGCGAGAGCTTGAAGAAGCAGTTCAGGCAAAAGAAAAGAAACTTACTGATATACCGAGGTAGTATCCTTCAAGAAGAATCCAATGCCAATACCACCACAGAAGGAAAACTGGTGGATACTCTTCCCCCCTCTCTTCAGAGCATAGCACTTGCTGAACTGAAGCTTCAAGGACCAAAAATGGGAGGGGGGCCTGGAGCCGGATTTGAAAAAAGTCCTAGCTTTCCGACTCGAGCACCATTGAATGGATGGGCGTAATAACTATGCTCCCTATCTCCGTGATCTTTGTCCTAGGACTAGGAGGAGGAGCGGCCCATTGGTGCCAAGAAAGTACAGCTTCAGTTCGGGGTCCTCTCTTGAGATGACCACCAACCCCTAAAATAAACCGGAAACCAAATGTGGCATCAAAAGGTGCAGGCAAACGTGGAGCTACTAGTGTCTCCTAGTAGCAGCACCGGTACTACCAGTGCCACTGCCACACAGCACAAAGGCCAGCGCCATTTCCCATGGCGAGAAATACAGTACTCCCAAGCCATCCTGTCCGTCCAATTTCAAGATCACAGCCATCTGCTGGTGCTCCTGCTAGGAGTTTTGACCATGTACAGCAGCACTGGATGCGGCAAAGCAAAGCGTGATTCTCGTCTGGAGCTGTGCTTGGAGAGATTATTATACTGGTGCTGGTTTGGGTGGGCCATTGAACAGTGGCATCTGCCTGCCTAATCCTTTGTTTTATGTGCTCTGGGTGGTGCCCCCTCACTGTTTATTTTACGATGTCCCAGGGTTAGCCATGGCCACGGCGCTAAACTACTCCACTAATCCAGTCCGGTGCAATGCCTATGGGAAACCCTAGACCTGGAGTACCAATGGAGTACTGCTCGGCTGAGGGAGGGGGGAGATCCTGCAGTGGATAGAGCACAAGAAGACAATGAAATGGTGCAGGCATGGCATGGCCTCAGCCTGTTGTGGCATGGAAATCTGGACCCACGAGAGAGAGAGGGAAAGACCAGTCCAACTGCAGCTGCATTCAAATCAAATCCTACCATTTCACCAGGAAACAAATACTCTTTCTCTCTCTAGACTAGAGTATTGCAAAGCAGAAGAGACCTTTCGCGGTTTCGCCCTCTCCACGCGCACAAGTGAACAAAGCAAGCACACAAGACGCCCTTTCTCTCTCTAGCACATGTGGGAGGGCAGATGTGGCAGGCAGGCTGGTTGTGCAGCCATTGATGATTTGATTCTCTCCGGCTCCTTTCCAGGGTGAAGGTGACTCACATGTTGACCGACGGCGCTGATGGATGGATGGATGGCATCTCCGTTTCTACTGTTTTCTTTCTAGGGCTTCCCTTGGCTGGCGGCGGGAATCTCGAAATAGATGAGGTTGGTTCCTTCGAGCGGGATGCATGGGCTCGACTTGAAAACTCAAATCGTTTTTTAGAAAAGAGTACCTGCTGGGCTAAGTAAATACACTTATTACTGTACTCAAGATCTCAACCAAACCAAAACTGATAAAGCGTTTTTGTACTGCCTGCAGTATAAATGAGCCGTCAGAACAGTAAGCTATCCGGCGTTACGGTTCAGGTTAAAGAGTACTCTCAGGGCTCTAGTAAAGGATGAACAGCACATATCATGAATCATGCGCAGGGGGGCTGATCGTGCGTCTGTTCATCAAACAATAAGGAATAGGCTCCACATCACATACTACTCCCTCCGTCCATCAATGTTAAAAACGATCTTATATTATGAGACAAAGGGAGTATCATTTATCTAGAGACATCATCAATACGTGAACGAAAGTTGTCTGAGCCTCATTTTTTCTAAGAACAAAATTTATTGCTTTTGGCCTCCAGTAAGCCCAACAAGTCACAAACAGTTCATCATTATATTTCGACAAAGTGCAATGGCTCACCAGACATAATGATAAAAAGAAGCAACAAAGCAATGCCCACATTGCCTAAACCTCGACGCGTAAGAGCATCTCTCAAGAAATAGTTATTGAGAGCCTCCCAAAAAAATTGTGTATTGGGAGGCTGAGAACTAACCTATCCCCTAATAATTTCTAAAAAAGTTATTTGCTACTTGTCACCTCCATTTTGCATACAAAACACTGTTTAAACTTCGTTTCAAATACAATGACCCTCACAAGCTTGTGCACAATACTTAGTTAAGCAGCAAAAAATATATAATTTAGTGACACGAACAAACATGACATAAAGTTAACATAAGTGACGCAATGGGGACATAAATTACTCAAACGAGTCAAGCCCTCCTGTACTTCTCGTGAGGGCCATAGGTCACCACTCCAGGTTTCAACTGCATTGTATCAGGTGGGGATGGTCCAAGGATAGCATCATCGTCGTCGCGAACCTCCTCTATGGACTTGCCCTCCTTGGCGACCTCGACGACCTCCTCCTTGGCCATCGTCGTGGCCGTAAAAGAAGGCAGAGGGACCGGTGTGGCCATGTAAGAAGGCGGAAGAACCATAGCCGCAACCACCGCTAGAAGGGCCTAAGTAACGAACAATTGGAGACCTATCTAAGGGCATCTCCAACGTTGACTCCCAAACTGGACACCGCATCCGTCCACATACCAGGGGGCAGTCCGCAGACACTGATGTAGAAGTCGGCCATCCAGTCGTAACCGCATACATTCCAAGTCGGATCTCAACAAACTGGACAAAATTCGTGCAAACCGGATGATTTTCATATAACCGGACAAAAACATTTATATTTCGGACATATACTTCAACCAAACTATAGCGGACATATTCTAACCTAGTCTATCGCCGGACATGGTGGATCCCGTTTCCCATGACATGTCGTGCCTATGTTCGGCATCAAGCTCGTTGGACCGCCCGGAGCCCTGAGGGATATGCTTCAATGGGAGGGGAAGAGTAGCCTCCGCTTCCATGAAGCATGGATCAGGGTTGGTTTTTGGTGCGGGTGAAGACGGTTGTTGTTGTGGACAACGCCCCTGCTAAGCGGGCAAGTCACTGGCTGTGTAGGTCGGCGAGGCATATGTGGTGGCCTTTGTGGGATACAAGCGGCGGCGACCTCCCATGGTATACTTTTCCTCGGTGTTGCCGGGGGCCGCGAGCGTGGCTGACACAAAGTTGACGATGTTGATATCAATGACTCAATCAAATTCCTCTGCCATCGTGTCGACCTCTACGAACATGGCTTTTGTCTCCGCCTGCCAGACGTGTTGCCGCCATCACTCGCGGCAGATTTGCCGATATACGGCATTAACCCATCTGGACGGACGAGGACGACCTGGTGCCGGCGGTGTCGCCGGCTCCGAAGTGCTTGCCGGCAAACCAACATGTATCCGGCTGGCTCACCTGGCCACCCAGGCGGCTGCAATACCAGAGAGAGCTCTTTCTTCTTGTAGGAGAGGTCGTCCCACAGGGCTTTGGAGTCCGAGGCCGTGACGGGTGTGGTGCAAGGAGGAGATCGAGAGCGGAGGTGTGGTGTGATGTGGTGTGGTTCTTGCCTGACGCTAACCACATTTAAATAGCGGGTGGATGTGAGGCGTCAACCGGCGAGGTTATTAATGTCGGACGACACAAGGACATATGTGTGGCGCTCGGGGCGCCGGAATAGGTTCCTCGGTACACGCGTTGGTTTAATGAAGGTAGATGGGCAGACATATGTCATTTCAGTGCGAAGAGAAGGCGTGCGCAGCTGGCAACACTCACAGCCTGAGTGCCACTTGAATGTCGGCTCTAGTGAGTAGTCACGTCCGCTCTGGGCCGACATGAATCCGGCGCTGACGCTATGGCGGGAAAGAGGGGTTTTGGGTGGGCTAGAGTTGTCGGACGGTTGCGTACAACAGTCTGGACTCCCGTAAAAGCCCCCCTCCCTCCATCGGTTTGCTTCCGGTTTACGAAAAAAAGAACATCCGGACCGGCCCATGAATGGATACAGTCCCGCGTTGGATGGTAAAGCACGTCCGGACCACGCGATTCAGATTGATGCGGGCGGTTTGAGGGCCCGCGTTAGAGATGTCCTAATGTCACAATATGGGGAAACTATGACTCTCACCCGTATATCGGATTTGATGGTATTTCTATCTTCTACAAAAAAAAATTATGTTAGAAGTGTATCTGTAGGGCGTGGAAGAAAGAGTTTTCTTCAGTGGAGGTCAATTTGTTAAAAATATGCTTCTGATGATTAATGTATTAGCTAAACTCAAGATTGCACTAGTTCACAAGCAGTGTGTTTTCACTTTTTCCCTGTGAAATACAGTGGGCTCCCATCGTAAAGCACGTCGTTTTAGTTACGGGCTGATGCTACGATTCCACACTGCATGTGCGTTTTCTACTGGTATGTTGCTGTTTAGCAGTTTAGCATAGCTTCTACTCATACGTGATGCAACAGTATGGGTGCAGACCATGTGTCCATGGGCAGGCACGCTCTCATATGCAGGAAGTAAGTCTATGGATCAATTATTAGTTCAGTCCAAGAGAGTAGGCCCTAAAAACAAGCTCCCCTGTGTATAATTGAACATGGCTGCATCAGGCATATGCAATGCACATCACCACATCACTGGCCTGATATTTTGCTTCCCGTACCACTGTGATCCAACTAGCAATTGGCAACGGTCGTCACATTTTCCGGCTAGTTGAAATTAATTAATTGGAAGACATGGTTATTGTCCCAAATGAAAATAAAAACTCTTTGTAGCATTTGTGTATATCCCTATCACATTTAGAAACAATCCTTTTTGTTGCATCACATGAAAGGTTCAATCAATCAAGCCCTCCACCACAGGTGACTGATCACCTGTCTCCAAAGTCCAAGCTAGTTAGAACTAAGCTAGGACACCAGATGCAACCTAGTACCACAAACCTAAGGCAATTCGAGCTAGTAGCAGTACTACTACTAAGACGCTAGGCCACCTTTACCTCGCATGGGGTACATAATTACTGACTAAAGTAGGCCAATGAATTTTGCAAGCCCAATCCCTTCAGACGGTTCCAACTCCATTCTAACTACTACTCCCTTCGTTTCAAAATGTAGTGCATATAATTTTTTTTAAAAAAATCAAACTTTAGAAATTTGATCACATTTATAAAAAATATTTAATACCTAATATATAAATATGAAACTACATCTTATGATGAGTGTGTGTGTATATATATATATATATATATGTTTGACAGTCTAGATGTAAATGTTTTTCTTTAAAAACTTAATCAAAGTTGATGAGGTTTGACTTCGTAAAAAATCTATATACGCTACATTATGAAACAAAGGAAAGGGAGTATCACTTCTTTATGAGTAGGGAACAGTTTGCCAACATCTCACTCAGACTAGGGAACAGTTTGTCCGGTGGACACTTTCAGGTGCTAACGGAGAGTGGTACAAGAACAGGTTCAGGTTACCCCTGATGGCGATCCATCAAGCAGGCTTCTGAGAGACAATGTGTATTATTTTGAGAAAATGATGCAAAAAGGAAAAAGGAACCATTGTTTTTTTACCTACTAGTCGTAGATCTTGTGTGTTCTCGTCGGACCAATCATCAATGCCGCGAGGACGCCGAGAGACATAGTACTAGTGCAGTGCAGGGGATCAGATGTCAGACGGATGATCTCATCTGGATCTCCATGGAGTGCCTTGCTGCTGCCGCATTGCACGATACACTGCCCATACCCGCGCGATTCGCACCACTTTCTGGCAAGGCGCGATCGGAGTTGCAGATCACGGATGGGTATGGTTCCGTTTCCATCTGCCGTCCGAACATGCAGTGATCACCAGACCTGGGTGGGTTGGCCGGCCTTCCTCCTTTTTAGGGGAGGTAATAGCACTGCGGGTCCCTCAACTTGTCATGAAGGTGCTGGTTTGGTCCTTGAACTTGAAAAAGTGAATTATTTCATCCCTCAACTTGTCATGGAGGTGCAAGTTTAGTCGTGGGCCAATGAGAACTCGCCAAGTGGAGCCAGCTCGGCTGGGACGGTCAGCATCATGCATTTTGCAGTTTACCCCCTGCCTTTAACAAAATCCACTCGGCGCAACTGAAGCTTAGGCTGAAAATGGGCCAAGAAGATGAAAGCTGCCCACACTGCAAGTGACTGAAATGCTCAATCGTATCACAGAATACTAAGAATCCTGGATATACAGCAGAAATGCTCAATTGAGTAAGAAAACCGAAGGAAATCATAGCAGAAATGAAGCAGCAAATTGTGTTCATTCAGATTAAAGAAACTGGACTGATAAGTTTTGGCCACAGACCTGACCAAACTCAGCTGAATTAGATCCAAACAGAAGGCCTCAGAGACGCTATGTGTGTAACTTGTCAAGGTTATCCACGGCCTCTGCAATGTACAGCTTACAGCACAAGAGGTTTCAGAAAAATCAACTAAGAGAGAAACGTAGTTTGGACACAAAGAGGAGTAGCTCAAGTTTATATGTAACTCAAACCACAACCAGTGCAGCAAAAGAAAAATAATTAAGCAAGGCAAACTTCCAGTCAGTAGCAAGAAGGAAAATAATTAATCAACCAAAAGAAACAAGTGGCAGCTGGAAGCAGAAAGACGTGAGCAAAGTTCACTGAGAAAAGAAATGGCGCAAAGAAGAGAGAAATGGGAGATGCATCAGCGCTGTAAATTTTCACTTCATGTACCAACTCACAGGTGAGTGCTATAAGTGAATCCTGGTATGCTTTCCATCACAGGCCTATTAATTATTCCCTTATTAAGAAGAAGCGAAAGAGGAAAATGCTACTGCTACAAGTTGAATGTCAGGTGCTTTAATGGCCTCAGAACGATAGTGAGATTCTACGACATCAACTGCCAACAAAACCAAAACCATGGAAGCAACAAAAGAATTCTGGATGTCTCAGAACTTCAGAAGTGTCCTTGCATTTATCACATACTAGCACCAAGACAGATATCGGTATAAGAGCAAGAAATTGTTGTATCCACAGCCGAAATGTCACTTCATTACAGTGTCAGTAAAACTCACAGTTGGCTCGGGCGTATAAAGCAGCAAAAGAAGAAGAGGTTGTCAAGAACAGCTTACAGCAGAGGCGAGTCAAGAACAGAGATCATTGAGAGAAGTAGAAGACCTCAGGCACGCACTAGCGTTCAATTTTGCACGTCATGTAACACATATTTTCACATGTTCAGCACGATATTTCAGCACATCATCGGCCAAAGAGAGAATTAGAAGTCAGGATACTTCACCTGTTCAATACTCTATGCAGAAGAGAAACCCAGAATTAGTTGTGCAGGTCCAACGTATCTATTACTTCACCTGCCTTGGACAAGTGCGGGTTGATAGGTGTTCAAGGCAGGGGGTAAACTGCAAAATGCACGGCGCTGACCGGCCCAGGCCAGCTGGCTCCACCTGGCGAGTTCTGATTGGCCCAAGACTAAACTTGCACCTCCATGACAAGTTGAGGGATGAAATAATTCACTTTTTCAAGTTCAAGGACCAAACCATCACCTCCATGACAAGTTGAGGGACCTGCAGTGCTATTACCTCTTTTTAGGGCAGAGGCGGGTTCCAAAGGAATATGCTATTTCGCGCTTACAGGTTCTATATGCGCACCAGCTCCTTCTCTAATTCTAACTGGGCCAGCCCATATCTCTCTCTTCTTCACCAGTTTTGGGAACCTTTTGTTGAAAGGTTCCTTTGGACTTTTTCCTTCTCGCTCGCGAGTTAGGGTTTTTCCTCCCCGGGGCGATCTCGTCGCCGCCCTCGATCACTTCACCTTCCCTCCTCCAGCCGCGGCTAGGCGATCTGGTTCAGGCTGATCAAGGGGTGATCTAGTATCACTTCCCGGCCTTGGCCTCCCCTAGAGTTGCGCGGGAGAGTTTTAGGATTTGCTTCAACGCCCGATCGTTCTGTTTTCTCGGGCTAGGTTTCAAGGTTTTTAGCGGCTATGGGATCGAAGGCAAAGGATGCTGCGGGTTCCAGGTCCGCGACAGAAGTAGAGAAGATGATGGCGGAGTTGGGTCTCCGTGAGGAAGATCTCGATGACGTCATCTTTGATCAGAAGGCGGCACCGCCAGATGCAACTAGATGGATGGCTGTAGCGAGGGTGCACATCGATAAACCTTATAGCCAATACTGGTTCTTCAAGAACATGCGTGCGGCGTGGGATTTGGCACATGAGGTGAAGTTCCGCCCATTGGAGGATAATCTATATACGCTGCAGTTCTTCTGTCTAGGGGATTGGGAGCGAGTTATGCAGGAAGGACCATGGAATTTTAGGGGGCATGCTGTAATCATTACCCCATATGATGGAATCACCAAGCCCACGGAGGTCAATCTGGATACACTGGATATTTGGATACAAATTTGTGATGTTCCTGACCTATACGCACATCTGGTGACGCCTTTGGCAGCAAAGGTAGGTGAGGTTCTGTTCACAGAAAACATGACGCAAGACTTTGCCGGAAATTTCTATCGCGTGTGGGTTAAGATCAATGTGCACAAACCGTTGAAGAACGCGGTGTCAATGATTCGCGATGGCAAGCGACAGGTCTATCGTGTGAAGTACGAGCGCGTGCCGGATTGGTGCGCAATGTGCGGGCATCTTGGGCATGTATACAAGGAACATGGAGATGGTATCCACCCCCCCCCCCTCTGCATTATATTTCAAAGATCTCCATGCTTCATGGAACATGCGAGTTGGTGATGGACCTGGACGTGGAAGATGTCGCCGTGGTGGCCGTATGACCGGAAGGGACGCCGGAAGGGGTAGAGCCCCAAGTCATGCGGAAGGAACTGAAACTGACAATACAGAAACCACGGACCTAGATGCAGCTATGGTCGATGTGGGCGATAACAGGAAAAGGCTAGCTAACGAACAGAAGAGCGGGATGGCTCTTGCCATCTTACCTGCCACAGGGAACACACTCGCTGCTATCCCTCAAGTGGTGCCAGCTAGTCCATCATCGGTGCAAGAACCAAAGAGACCCCGTGTCAATGCAGACAAAAACAGCGTGAAGAAGGGTGCTACCATAGAGAAACAAGTTGAGTCTAGATCGACGACCTCCCGAGGGGAGGATCGCCGGGCGCAATGAATGTCTTATGTTGGAATTGTCGCGGTGCTGGCAAAGCCGCAACAATTCGAGAGCTTCGCGATCTAGCAAAGCAATTTGCCCCAACCGTGCTGTGTATTGTCAAAACTAAAATCTCAAAGGCACGGGTCGAGAGTCTTGTTAGTACTTTAGGTTTTACTCATGCTTATGCTGTTGATAGCTCTGGCCGCAGTGGCGGCATTGGTGTTTTCTGGAATGATGGAATAAAATAGGATGTTTTCGGTTACTCTGGGTATCATGTAGATGCGAAAGTGATGATTCCTAATCATGAGGAGTGGAGACTCACGTGTGTTTACGGTGAAGCGCCGACCGGAGAGAGTCATAGAACATGGGATATGCTAAAATCTCTAGTCAGCGTCAATTCCTTGCCATGGTTATGCATTGGTGATTTTAATGAAGTCCTACATCTGCACGAGCATGTGGGGACGGGGCAAAGACGAAGGGCGCAGATTCAGGGCTCTAGAGATGCTATGGACGTCTGCGCACTTGTTGATATTGGGTACCATGGGAAACCCTGGACTTATGAGAAAAAGCCATCTGGTGGAGGTTATTGCCGAGTGCGGCTTGATAGAGCTCTTGCCAACTCGGATTGGAGCACTCTCTTTTCTCATGCGAGCCTCACCCATGAAACGGGTGCTTCATCAGACCACTGTCCTATTAGACTCCAACTCGAGCCGGTTCAGGTTACACAAAGGGTGCAGAAAAATATTCAGGTATGAGTGTTATTGGGAGCACCATGACACGTTCGGTGAATCGTTGGAGACAATGTGGAGTGGGAGCCCGGCCAGTCAATCAGCAACGCAGCTAAGCACGAAGCTTGCGGACCTGTCGGCGTCCTTGCAACAATGGAGTGGGGCTAATATTGGAAGTGTATCCAGAAGGATTAAGAAGTTGAAAAAGGAATTGACAGTTTTCTAGAATGACCCTCAACGATTGTCTCCCTCGCATGCAGAGGTAAAAATTACCGATCAGCTAGTGGAGCTATACCATATGGAAGAGATCCTGCAATGGCAACGATCGAGGGCGGATTGGCTGGTGGATGGGGATAAGAACACAATTTTTTTCCAGAGAAGAGCTAGCACGCGCCGTAGGAAAAATCTTATCAAAAATCTGCAAAAACTTGATGGATCTCTACCCCAAGATCCTACGGAGATGGTGCCATCACTAATGAGTTCTATAAAGATTTCTTCCATTCTGAAGGCACTTCCGGCATGCAGAATGTGTTGTGTTGAATGCAGTACCGATTAAAGCGACAACGACCATGAACATGAACTTGACGGCTCCCTTCACTCACGAGGAGGTAAAAATGGCTCTTTTTCATATGTACCCCATGAAAGCACCCGGCCCTGACAGATATCCATTGCACTTTTTTCAAAGGCACTGGGAGTTGTGCGAGGGAGAGGTAACCAATGTGGTCCTTCGAATCCTAGGGGAGGAGAGTCCAGAGGTAATTAACAAAACTCTGCTAGTACTAATCCCTAAGGTCAAGGATCCGGTTCAGCTATCGCAATTTCATCCTATCAGTTTATGTAACGTGCTTTACAAAATTGCCTCAGAGGTTCTAGCTAATAGACTGAAGCAGATTTTGCCACACATCATTTCAGAGGAGCAGTCCGCCTTTGTACCGGGGCGTTTGATCACTGACAATATCATAACAGCCTATGAATGTCTGCACTTTATGAAGAGAAATAAAGCAAAGAGGAATAGGTTTTGTGCTGTGAAGTTGGACATGATGAAAGTCTATGATCGTGTACAATGGAGCTATCTTGAGGCTATTATGATTAAGCTGGGTTTTGCATCATCTTGGGTGGCCTTGGTAATGAGGATGGTAAGCTCAGTAAAGTTCCAAGTTCTTTTTAATGGTGGTAAGTTGGATGAGTTTACACCTTCGAGAGGGATCCGTCAGGGGGACCCAATTTCTCCTTATCTATTTTTTATCGCAGCGGAGGGCCTTACGTGCCTCTTAAAAACACAAGATGAATCATCACACCTCAGTGGAATACAAGTTGCTCCATCGGCTCCGCCGGTAAGCCACTTGCTCTTCGCGGATGATAGCCTGCTGTTTGTCAAAGCCAGTTGTGATGGAGCAAATGAGTTGTCCTCCTTGACGGAGACTTACTGCCAAGCATCAGGTCAAAGAATTAATTTGGCCAAATCATCGGTTTTCTTTAGCAAGGGCTGCCCTAATACCTTGCAGGCAAAAGTGTTGAATGCTCTCAATATTGCCAATGAGTCGCTCTCAGATAGATATCTTGGGATGCCCACTGATGTTGGCAACAGCAAGAATGGTGCCTTCAAGTTCCTAAAGGATAGAGTGTGGAGCAAGATAAAAGGATGGATGGAAAAACTACTATCTTCTGAGGGCAAGGAGGTCCTCATCAAATCAGTAGCACATGCTGTCCCAATATATTCTATGTCATGTTTCAAGCTTCCACGAGGTTTATGTGAGCACATCAACACATTAATACAGAAATTTTGGTGGGGGAGCAAAGAAGGACAAAGGAAACCAAGTTGGGTTTCATGGAACACAATGACAAGGCCCAAGTTTTGTGGAGGGCTCGGATTCAGGGACATAGAACTATTCAAACTCGCCTTACTTGCCAGGCAAGCTTTGCGAGTACTGATGGAACCCGGATCCTTAAGCGCTCAGGTCTTAAAGGCCAAGTATTTCAGCAACACTGATTTCCTATCAGCTGAGCTGGGCGCGGCTCCTTCCTAGATCTGGAGATCCATCCTCGATGGACAGGATGTTCTTGTTCAAGGACTAATAAAAATAATTGGTAATGGTGTTTCGACCAATGTTTGGATGCACAACTGGCTCCCGCGCTCCTACAACATGAGGCCGATAGTATGCAGAACACAACAGCAACCAACTGTAGTAGCTGAGATGATACTGCCGAGAGCGGAGTGGAACAGACAGCTGATTCAGGAGGTGTTTCTACCCTCGGATGCAAGACCTATATTGGAAATTCCGCTATGCACAGTACAAATGGAGGATTTCTGGAGCTGGGTACACGAGAAGAACGGAGTTTTCTCGGTGAGGTCGGCTTATCGTATGCTCATAGATACAAAAATGAGGAGGGGAGAATGGCTTGAGGGCCGGTCTGATTCCCCAAACACCAAGGGCGAGCAGCAAGCTTGGTCCAAGCATTGGAAGGTGGATGTTCCATCTAAGGTTAAAATCTTCTTGTGGCGCCTTGCACAGAGTTCCATGCCGACTACAGACCTGTTACACAACAGAAACATGTCAACGACCACAACTTGCAGTCTATGTGGAGCTGAAGATTCGTAGCAACACTCCCTCCTGCATTGTAGCGTCGCGAGGTGTGTCTGGGCCCCACAGGACCCCGACATTTATGAAGTTCTGAACACTACCAATGAGCCGGATGCAAAGAGATGGATTTTCGCAATCATGCAGTTGCTATCCCATGCTAAATTTACACAAGTTATGGTGACACTATGGGCTATTTGGTATTCAAGAAGGCGGGCTATCCACGAAAGCATTTTCCAGAGCCCTATGTCTACTCACACCTTCATTATGCGGTACATCAGGGAGCTTCAGGACTGTAAACCGAGACAGCAACATCGTGTGGTAGCGACTAGAGCTCATGGTAACCGCATGGGGTGGTTCCCCCAAGAGCCTGGTGTTGCTAAGATCTGGGTAGATGGTGCAGTTGCGAGAAATCAGAACGAGGGATCTATTAGTGTTGTCTGTAGGAATTTAGAAGGTGTTTTTATGGGTGCCTCATGCATGAAATATATAGGCACATCGGAGCCAGCCACTTTGGAAGCTCTTGCCTGTCGCGAGGCCCTAGCGATGGCTATTGATCTATAGCTCGACAGAGTGTTGATCGCTTCAGATTGTCAAGAAGTGGTCCGAGACATCCAGAGCCGGACGGGAGGTGTTTACACAAGTGTCATCAAGGAGATTAATGCGAGAGCGGCAAATTTTCAGCAATGCTCCTTCATCTTCGAAGGAAGAGATTCTAATGTCGAGGCACATAGCCTCGGTAAGCATGTTTTTGGTCTGGAACCGGGGCGTCATGTGTGGTTCTTAAACCTCCCAGACTTAGATTGTATTCCTATGAACATTATTGATCAATAAAGCAAGCATGTTTAGACTCAATTTTTTTTGAAAGGTTCCTTTGGTTTTCCATGCCGTTTTTTGGGGTTCACCTTGTTCTGATGGTTTTGGTTTGAATTTTTTGTATTATTATGTGTTTCTTTTTCCATATAAAATTTTGGCTTTTTAACCTTTTTGGAAATTTTTGAATATTTTTTAAAATTCATGAACACTTTAAAATTCACAAAAAAATTAAAATACGTGAACTTAAAAAAAAATCTAAACTTTTTAAAATTCTGTAATACTATTCAATCTATTGAAATTTTTCAAATTCGCAAACTTTTCTCAAATTCATGAAGATTTTTTTCAAATTATATTAAAAAAAAACTCCTAATTTTCTTAAACTCGTGAACATTGAAAATGCAAACTGTTTTATCTGTACCAGCTCAAGCTGGCAATGCGGATTGCCCAGGCAAATATTGGACTCACATCTCCGTCCACATGACAATCTTCCCATACCCATCCTTCTACCCGTGCTCGTCAAGGTTTTCATCCCCGCGGGGAAACCCATACCCACAATCAGCAGTAACATTGGCTAGAAAAAAACATTTCAACACAATAAACAACAAGTAAGGCCTTTTGTAGGGTGTGTTGTGGCTAGATAAGGATTTTCTTTGGGATTTTGGGACAAACGGGTGGGTATGGCATATTTTTGGGTAGCTATGCACGAGAATTACATGGGGTCTACTGATTTTAGGCCCCGCATGAAACTCCTTTGTGGGTAAGGCGAGTAACAAGTACACTTAATGCAATCCCATCCCCACTTAGCCACTTGGTAAGGTATTTGACCCAACAACTTCCTCGTGGGCGTAAAACTAACTCATCCCTGTCCCCTAATAGAGTAATTATCCATGGTACACGGATAACAGTTAAGCATTGTCGACTTGAGTACCGGCGAGCGTTCCTAGCTTTTAACGAGCAAGACAAGAAAAACGACCAAGTCAATGAGCACAACGAATAGCCAGGAGGAAACTGGTAGGGCGTTCCTACGTCTTGAGCTTGCGTTGGTTTTCCTTGAAGAGGAAAGGGTGATGCAGCAATAGTAGCGTAAGTATTTCCTTCAATTTTTGAGAACCAAGGTATCAATCCAGTAGGAGGCTCCTCAAAAGTCCCATGCACCTACACAAACAAACAAGAACTCGCAACCAACACAATAAAGGGGTTGTCAATCCCTTCACGGCCACTTGCGAAAGTGAGATCTGATAGAGATAATATGGTAAGATAAATATTTTTGGTATTTTTATGATATAGATTGGAAAAGTAAAGATGAAAATAAAAGTAGATAGCAAACTTATATGAGAAGAGATAGACCCCGGGGCCATAGGTTTCACTAGTGGCTTCTCTCAAGATATCATAAGTATTACGGTGGGTGGACAAATTACTGTCGAGCAATTGATAGAAAAGCAAATAATTATGAGATTATCTAGGCATGATCATGTATATAGGCATCATGTCTGTGACAAGTAGACCGACTCCTGCCTGCATCTACTACTATTACTCCACACATCGACCGCTATCCAGCATGCATCTGGAGTATTAAGTTCATAAAGAACAGAGTAACACATTAAGAAAGATGACATGATGTAGAGGGATAAACTCATGCAATAATATATAAACCCCATATTTTTATCCTCGATGACAACAATACAATACGGGCCTTGCTGCCCCTGCTGTCACTGGGAAAGGACACCGCAAGATTGAACCCAAAGCTAAACACTTCTCCCATTGCAAGAAAGATCAATCTAGTAGGCCAAACCAAATTGATAATTCGAAGAAACTTGCAAAGATAACTTAATCACACATAAAAGAATTCAGAGGAGATTCAAATATTTCTCATAGATAAACTTGATCATAAACCCACAATTCAACAGATCTCGACAAACACACCGCAAAAAGAGTTACATCGAATAGATCTCCAAGAAGATCAAGGAGAACTTTGTATTGAGATTCAAAGAGAGAGAAGAAGTCATCTAGCTAATAACTATGGACCCGAAGGTCTGTGGTAAACTACTCACAACTCATCCGAGAGGCTATGGTGTTGATGTAGAAGCCCTCCGTGATCGATTCCCCCTCCGGCGGAGCACCGACGAAGGCTCCAAGATGGGATCTCGCGGATACAGAAGGTTACGGTGGTGGAAATAGTTTTTCGTCATCTCCCCGGATGTTTCTAGGGTACATGGGTATATATAGGAGGAAGAAGTACGTCGGTGGACGCCCGAGGGGCCCATGAGATAGGGGGCGCCCAGTAGGGGGGGGGGGCGCCCTCCACCCTCGTGGCCTCCTCGATTGCTTCTTGACTTGCACTCCAAGTCCTCTGGATCATGTTTGTTCCAAAAATCACGCTCCCAAAGGATTCACTCCGTTTGATATTCCTTTTCTTCGAAATACTGAAATAGGCAAAAAACAGCAATACGGCCTGGGCCTCCAGTTAGTAGGTTAGTCCCAAAAATGATATAAAATTGTAAAGTAAAGCCCATAAACATCCAAAACGGGTAATATGATAGCATGGAACAATCAAAAATTATAGATACGTTGGAGACATATCAATCGCCCCCAAGCTTAATTCCTGCTCGTCCTCGAGTAGGTAAATGATAAAAACAGAATTTTTGATGTGGAATGCTACCTAGCATAATTCTCAATGTAATTTTCTTTATTGTGGCATGAACGTTCAGATCCAAAATGATTCAAAATAAAAGTTCATATTGACATAATAAATAGTAATACTTCAAGCATACTAATCAGAGTAATCATGTCTTCTCAAAATAACATAGCTAAAGAAAGTTCATCCCTACAAAATCATATAGTTAGGTCATGCTTCATTTTCGTCACACAAAAATGCTCCCATCTTGCACACCCCCGATGACAAGCCAAGCAATTGTTTCGTACTTCAATAATCTCAAACTTTTTCAACTTTCACGTAATACATGAGCGTGAGCCATGGATATAGCACTATGGGTGGAATATAATATGGTGATGGGGATTGTGTGGAGAAGATAAAAAAGAGATAAAGTCTCACATTGATGAGGATAATCAACGGGCTATGGAGATGCCCATCAATTAATGTCAACATGAGGAGTAGGGATTGACATGCAACGGATGCACTAGAGCTATAAATGTATGAAAGCTCAACAAAAGAAACTAAGTGGGTGTGCATCCAACTTGCTTGCTCACGAAGACCTAGGGCATTTTGAGGAAGCCCATCGTAGGAATATACAAGCCAAGTTCTATAATGAAAAATTCCCGCTAGTATATGAAAGTGATAACATATGAGATTCTTTATATGAAGAACATGGTGCTACTTTGAAGCACAAGTGTGAAAAAGATAGTAACACTGCCCCCCTTTTTTTGGGGGCCTTCCTTTTTTTATTTGGCCTTTTTTGGCCTTTCCTTTTTTATTTGGCCTTTCTTTTTTTATTTGGGGACAATGCTCTAATAAAGATGATCATCACACTTATATTTATTTACAACTCATGAATTACAACTCGATACTAGAACAAGATATGGCTCTATATGAATGCCTCCGGCGGTGTACTGGGATGGGCAATGAATCAAGAGTGACATGTACGAAAAATTATGCATGGTGGCTTTGCCACAAATACGATGTCAACTACATGATCATGCAAGGCAATATGACAATTATGATGCGTGTCATAAAAAACAGAATGGAACGGTGGAAAGTTGCATGGCAATATATCTTGGAATGGCTATAGAAATGCCATAATAGGTAGGTATGGTGGCTGTTTTGAGGAAGATATAAGGAGGTTTATGTGTGATAGAGCGTATCGTATCACGGGGTTTGGATGCACCGGCAAAGTTTGCACCAACTCTCAAGGTGAGAAAGGGCAATGCACAGTACCGAAGAGGCTAGCAATGATGGAAGGGTAAGAGTGCGTATAATCCATGGACTCAACATTAGTCAAAAAAGAACTCATATACTTATTGCAAAAATCTACAAGTCATCAAAAACCAAGCACTACGCACATACTCCTAGGGGGATAGATTGCTAGGAAAAGACCATCGCTCGTCCCCGACCACCAGTCATAAGGATGCACAATCTAAGAATACCTCATGTTTCACATTTGTTACACAACTTTCACCATACATGCATGCTACGGGACTTGCCAACTTCAACGCAAGCATTCTTTAAATTCATAATCACCCAAGTAGCATGACTCTAATATCACTACCTTCATATCTCAAAACAATTATCAAGTATCAAATTGATCATAGCATCCAATTCACTTCCTATGATAGTTTTTATTATACCCAACTTGGATGCCCATCATTCTAGGACCAATTTTATAACCATAGAAAATACCATGCTGTTCTAAAAGACTCTCAAAATGATATAAGTGAAGCATGAGAGATTAAAAATTTCTACAAAATTAAGCCACCGCCGTGCTCCAAAAGATATAAGTGAAGCACTAGAGAAAAAACTATCTAACTCAAAAGATATAAGTGAATCACATAGAGTATTCTAATAAATTCCAATCAAGTGGGTTTCTCCCAAAAGGTGTGTACATCAAGGATGATTGTGGTAAACCAAAAACCAAAGACTAATATCATACAAGACGCTCCAAGCAAAACACATATCATGTGGCAAATAAAAATATAGCTCCAAGTAAAGTTACCGATAAACGAAGACGAAAGAGGGGATGCCTTCCGGGGGCATCGCCAAGCTTAGGATTTTGGCTATTCTTGAATATCTTGGGGTGCCATGGGAATCCCCAAGCTTAGGCTATGGCCACTCCTTATTCCATAGTCCATCAAATCTTTACCCAAAACTTGAAAACTTCACAACACAAAACTCAACAAGAAATCTCATAAGCTCCATTAGTGAAGAAGGAAAAACCACCACATAAGGTATTGTAGTGAACTCATTCTTTATTTATATTGGTGTTAAACCTACCGTATTCCAAGTTCTCTATAGTTCATACCACTTACTACTAACCATAGATGCATCAAAATAAGCAATCAACACATGAAAAACAGAATCTGTCAAAAACAGAACAGTCTGTAGCAATCTGTAACTTCTGGAACTCTAAAAATCCTACCAAAATAGGAAGTCCTGGGTAATTTGTCTATTGATCTGCAGGAAAAAGAATCAACGCAAAAGCACGTTCCTGTGAATTACCAAAATTATTTTCGTACGCGCAATGTTTCTGTTTTTTAGCAGAATCAAATTAACTATCACCATAGGTTATCCTATAGGTTCTACTTGGCACAAACACTAATTAAAACATAAAAACATATCTAAACAGAAGGTAGATGCAAAATTTATTACTAAACAGAAGCAAAAACAAAAAACACAAATAAAATTGGGTTGCCTCCCAACTAGCGCTATTGTTTAACGCCCCTAGCTAGGCATTGAGATTTCAATGATGCTCACATGAAAGACAAGAATTGAAGCACAATAAGAGCATCATAAAACATGTGACAAACACACTTAAGTCTAACATACTTCCTATGCATAGACATTTTATAAGCAAACAAATTATCAAGACAAGGAAGATCTAGCATATGCAAGGAAGCGGAAAGAAACAATAGCAATCTCAACATAACGAGAGGTAATTTAGTAACATGAAAATTTCTACAATCATATTTTCCTCTCTCATAATAATTACATGTGGATCATAAGCAAATTCAACAAAATAGCTATCACATAAAATATTTTCAACGCGATCCACATGCATGCAAAGTTGACACTCTTCCAAAATAGTGGGATTAACATTAACTAAAGTCATGACCACTCCAAACCCACTTTTATCAAAAATTTCATAAGATTGAACACTCTCCAAATATGTGGGATCTAAAGTTGACACTCTTACAACCCCACTTTCAATATTATTGCAAACACTATTATCAATCTCATATTCATCATGGGGGTTAAACAAATTTCAAGATCAAAAGAAGAATTACCCCAATCATGATCATTGCAACAAGTAGTAGACATAGCAAAAATAGCACCCCCAAGCTTAGGGTTTTGCATATTATTAGCATAATTGACATCAATAGAATTTATAATAACATCATTCCAATCATGCTTTTTATTCAAAGATCTATCATGAATCACTTCATAAAGCACTACATCACAATTTTCAGATTCACGAATTTCAAGCAAAACCTCATAAAGATAATCTAGTGCACTCGACTCACTAGCAATTGGTTCATCATAATTGGATATCTTAAAGAGATTAGCAAGTGGATGGGGATCCATAAACTTTTAGCAAGCAAAGATGCAAGCAAAAAGAAAACACATGGTAACACAAGATCGAACAGAAGGAGGGCGAAGAAAAGGAAAAGGTGAAGTGGGGGAGAGGAAAACGAGAGGCAAATGGCAAATAATGTAATGCGAGGGAGATGAGTTTGTGATGGGTACTTGGTATGTCTTGACTTGAGCGAAGACCTCCCCGGCAACGGTGCCAGAAATCCTTCTTGCTACGTCTTGAGCTTGCGTTGGTTTTCCTTGAAGAGGAAAGGGTGATGCAGCAATAGTAGCGTAAGTATTTCCCTCAGTTTTTGAGAACCAAGGTATCAATCCAGTATGAGGCTCCTCAAAAGTCCCACGCACCTACACAAACAAACAAAAACTCACAACCAACGCAATAAAGGGGTTGTCAATCCCTTCACGACCACTTACGAAAGTGAGATCTGATAGAGATAATATGATAAGATAAATATTTTTGGTATTTTTATGATATAGATTGGAAAAGTAAAGATGAAAATAAAAGTAGATAGCAAACTTTTATGATAAGATATAGACCCGGAGGCCATAGGTTTAACTAGTGGCTTCTCTCAAGATAGCATAAGTATTATGGTGGGTGAACAAATTACTGTCGAGTAATTGATAGAAAAGCGAATAATTATGAGATTATCTAGGCATGCTCATGTATATAGGCATCACGTCTGTGACAAGTAGACCGACTCCTGCCTGCATCTACTACTATTACTCCACACATCAACCGCTATCCAGCAAGCATCTAGAGTATTAAGTTCATAAAGAACAGAGTAACGCATTAAGAAAGATGACATGATGTAGAGGGATAAACTCATGCAATATGATATAAACCCCCTCTTTTTATCCTAGATGGCAACAATACAATATGTGCCTTGCTGCCCCTGCTGTCACTGGGAAAGGACACTGCAAGATTGAACCCAAAGCTAAGCACTTCTCCCATTGCAAGAAAGATCAATCTAGTAGGCCAAACCAAACTGATAATTCGAAGAGACTTGCAAAGATAACTTAATCACACATCAAAGAATTCAGAGGAGATTCAAATATTTCTCATAGATAAACTTGATCATAAACCCAGAATTCATCGGATCTCGACAAACACACCGCAAAAAGAGTTACATCGAATAGATCTCCAAGAAGACCAAGGAGAACTTTGTATTGAGATTCAAAGAGAGAGAAGAATCCATTTAGCTAATAACTATGGACCCGAAGGTCTGTGGTAAACTACTCACAACTCATCGGAGAGGCTATGGTGTTGATGTAGAAGCCCTCCATGGTCGATTCCCCCTCCGGCGGAGCGCCGGCGAAGGCTCCAAGATGGGATCTCACGGATACAGAAGGTTACGGTGGTGGAAATAGTTTTTTGTCGTCTCCCCTGATGTTTTCGGGGTACATGGGTATATATAGGAGGAAGAAGTACGTCGGTGGACGCCCAAGGGGCCCACGAGATAGGGGGGCGCGTCCAGTAGGGGGGCGCCCTCCACCCTTGTGGCCTCCTCGATTGCTTCTTGACTTGCACTCCAAGTCCTCTGGATCACGTTTGTTCCAAAAATCACGCTCCCGAAGGTTTCACTCTGTTTGGACTCCGTTTGATATTCCTTTTCTTCAAAATACTGAAATAGGCAAAAAACAGCAATACGGGCTAGGCCTTCGGTTAGTAGGTTAGTCCCAAAAATGATATAAAAGTGTAAAGTAAAGCCCATAAACATCCAAAACGGGTAATATAATAGCATGGAACAATCCAAAATTATAGATACGTTGGAGACGTATCAGGCGTGTTTGGTTCAAGTTTGGAACAGGGGTCGCATTGCCTACACTTCTCAACACAGCGTGGGTGAGCAAAAACAACCCCAAATGCGTCATCTGCAAGTTGTTTGGTTACCTGCATCGAGGGTCGCTGCATTAGGTAATACCCAAGTGCACTTTGTTTGGTTGCCTGCATTAGCCCAAGCGGCACATGAACACGGTGTTTGGTTGCCCGCATGGGGTATGATTAAGAGCTAGCGCTTGCACTTAGCACACAGGGTTTATAGCTAGCAGAGGGAGGGGGAGAACGCCGGACCAAGGCGACTGCGGCGCCGGGTCCGACATGACGAGCATGGAGTCGTCAACGAGCGACCCTGTCGGCGGCATGGCGAGCGACACCGTCGATGAACTAGTTGCGGTGCTCGCGCAAAGACAGTCGACAGAGGAGGAGAATGCAGTGCTCGCGCCATGGTTCGTCAGTGCAGTGGACGAGAGAGGAGGCCGAGATGATTGATGCCGGAAATGACTCCAGTGTAGTAAGGCGAGAGAGAGGAGGCCAAGATGATCGACCCCGTCGGCGGTGCGGCGAACTGTAGTGTGCACGGAGGCAGAGGACACAAGAAAGCAGTGTGCACGCCATTGCAGCGTCAGTGCAGTAGGAGGACGACAGAGAGTAGGCCGAGATGAGCGACGCCGGAAACGACTCTAGTGTAGTAGGACATGGGCAAGGAGATCAAGGGGAAGGGCTTCGGCGTCGAGAGGGACGAATATGAGGGCTCTGAGCAGAGGACAAAGGAGCTCAACATTGTGGCGTCGGTGCAATAGACTGCTGCTCAAAGAGAGATGAAGCTACGATCGCCGAAACCAAAAACTTACAACACCAATGTTGTGAGGAACTGGGAGATTAGGCTGCTGGTCAAAGAAAAACTCAAACGATCGATCGTGCGCGACGAATCTGACAAAATTCATCAAGAACAGCTTCAAACGGGAAGACGAAATTAAGAACTTACAACCGACGAAAGTACGAACCGATCGCCTGAATGGAACCGTAGCATCGAGGTGCATCTTTTTCGTGTAGAGCTTACCTTGAATGAAGCACCGTTGTGTAGATCGGAAGGGGCTAGGAAGAACAGAATTAGAGGGAAGGTTACTGGAGGTAGGAGAAGATAAGCACGTACATGCTGCATACCAGCTCGTATCCCTCCCATCTCCCCTCGTGCAAGTGGCCCACCTTGTGCGCTCGCCTCAGCCTGGCTCGAGAGAAACTGCCGATTCCTGGGTTCCCAGCGAGCCAGGCCCAAAGGTGCTTTAAGTTTCATGCTATGCAGGCCCAATAGTAAAACCAGGCAGCCAAACAGCCCGTTCGCTTCCCGCGCGGGCCTGGTTAGGCCTCACACAGGCAACCAAACATGCCCGTAATGACTCGTGACCTGCATACATGCATGCGACCTGACGCCAAATAAGCGCTCCATAGGGCCAGTCAATTAACATGGGCTTAAATAGGCCATGGTCATGCGGCCGAGTTCAAACAAATATGTTTTTTACATTTTTAGAACTTGTTCAAAAAATCTAAGCAAATGAAAAATTGAATATTCCCGTGTGTGATAAAAATAATCATATTTTTTTTATTTTGAAATATATAGTCATGTATTTTAGAAAATGTTCACACATATTTAAAAATACCATACACTTATATAAACTATTCAGACATTTTAAAAATAATGTAATTCAAAATATAAAAGAATTAAAATTATTTCCATGCAATTTTAAAAAAGTTTCACCTATTTAAAACTGTTCACATCTTCAAAAATATTCATGTAGTTTAACACATTCTAAGTTACATTCATATAGATATAAAGTATGTTCACATGTTTAAAAATGCTCATGTGTTTAAAAAAGAAAGATAAGTAAATATGGAAAAACTAAACAAAGTGAATATGGAAACTAGATTTTTGTGCCCCAAAAAACCCAAAAATAAAATCGTGTAAAAACTGTCCGAGCCAGCAAGCCGCAAGCACTAGTAGGTGCGGCCTTATGGGACGTGCGTAGGTCTTTCTTTTTTTGACAAGTAAGTAGGGACTTTATTAAGACGTAATAATCAACAAAATACAAATAATGTTCGGCAGTGTCCCTAGCCAAATATGGCAGCCTACTAGAAGCGAAGATGCAACTTTTGCCAGTGCATGTGCTTCAAAATTATTCTCTCTATGTTCAAACGTGAAAAAACATAGTTGAACTCCCTCCTTATGGCCGATATTTCATGCAATATTGGTGCATAGTGGGTCGCTGCACCTGTGTCAATCTTGCTCACAACTTCCAAACGGTCAGAGGCTATCACCATGCGAGAGAGATTAAGGTCCTGAGCCAGTGCCAACGCCTCATTGCATGCCTGTGCTTCTAGTCCCGCTGCGTCGACCAACCCATCAAAATCTACCGCTGAAGCACCCAAGAATGCATCACCAACCTTGCCATTCCGTGAGATCCGACCATCAACGTTGATTTTTGCTTCGCTGCCCTCTCGTGCCACCCAAATCGATGCTCGTGGTCATGTACTAACCACATTGCTCGCAATCGTCTTCCTGCTGTCAAAGGCAATATGAAGGTCGTGAGCATACCTCGTGATAAAACAAGAGGTGAACAAAGGACTCTGAAAATCATTATCGTGTATTGCCCGCCTCTGTGCCCACCAGATGGCCCACATGGTTACCAATACTTTTTGCAAGATCTGCTTCTTTCAGGGTGTCAAAAAGCCAGAAGAGCGAAAGTTGTGCATCATTTGATCTGTTGGGCAAAATATGCTCCAGCACTTCCTCTTCTCCTAGTGCCCAGACACACCGTGCCATATGACAATCAAAAAGTGAGTGGTGCCAAGTATCGGACTCAGCATTACATAAGACACAGGCCACGGATGTGGTCATTTTCCGATGGTGGCGAGTTTCTACCGTTGGTAATGAGGTATGGGCAAGCCGCCACACAAAAACGTGGACTTTTGACGGGACCCTCACCTTCCATAATCTAGTCCAGTCTCTCTTACTCGCATCTTGATCAGATTTGCCCGCTCTTCACTCAAACGAGTCCTCCCTTTGAGCCTTGATGCTGCTAATCATCATATAAACCGAACTGACAGAGAATACGCCTCTCTTATCATAATGCCAAGCATAGAAGTCCTGGTGTAAGCGAGAGCTCAAAGGGATATTTAGGATGGCATCTATACCAGGCACTATAAAGTGCTCAGATAGTACGTCCTTGTTCCACGTCCTGGTGACTCCACCAATTAACTCAGAAACTTATTGCGGTGGTTAAAAGATATTGGGCAAATCGGTCTGAGTTTATAATCACGTGGTATCCAGGTATCATGCCAGATGTTAGTATCCTCACCTGAACCTACCCTCTTAATAACTCCCAATGCAAGAATCTCCTTGCCTTCCATGATTGATCTCCACACGTGAGAGGGGTGGCTCTCCAAAGTTGCGTCGACGATGTTACAATGTGGATAGTACCGTGCCTTCAAAACTCGCGCACTGAGAGAATCAAGGTCCATTAAAAGTCTCCAAGCTTGTCGAGCTAGCAGAGCGAGGTCAAAAAGCTCCATATCCCTGAATCCCATACCCCCCATAAACTTGGGCTTGCACATGCTACTCCAAGATACCCATGCGGTCTTCCTTTCACCTTGTTTACTGCCCCACCAAAACTTTCGAAGTAGCCCATTTATGTGCTCACAAAGACCTCTTGGTAGTTTAAAACAGGCCATTGAATATGTAGGTATGGATTGAGGGAATGATTTGATAAGCACGTCTTTCCCTCCTGAAGATAAGCACTTCTCCATCCATCCTTCGACATGTTTCCAAATCATGTCCTTTAGATAGCAAAAACAACCCTCCTTTGAGCTCCCCATGTCAGTAGGCAGGCAAAAGTATTTTTCTGACAAAGATTCATTTTGTACCTCTAGCACGTTCTTGACTTCAAACCTTGTTGACTCCGGTACTCCCTTATTGAAATATATGGATGATCTGTCTATATTTATGCGCTGGCCAGAAGCATCACAATATTTTCTAAATAGGTCACGAACATTTGTTGCACTCTCGTATCGGCTTCGAAGAAGAGCAAACTCTCATCGGCAAAAAGAAGGTGATTGACAGACGGTGCTGAAGCCGCCACGGCAATGCCTCGGATACCACTGTCTTGTGCTTTCAGCAAACATGAGAGGCCTTCTGCCTCCAGAAGAAATAAGTATGGGGAGATCGGGTCCCCCTGTCGCAATCCACGTGATGGCCTGAAAGCATCTAGACTTCCCCCATTAAATAACACAGAAAATGAAACTGAAGATAGACACCTCATCACCGTATGCGTGAATCTCGGGCTAATACCCAGTTTTAACATGACTGATTTCAGATAAGCCCACTCTAGCCTATCATAAGCCTTCATCATATCCAGCTTTAGAGCACAAAAATGATTACCCTTCACCCATTCCCGTTTTCATATAATGCAGACACTCGTATGCTGTGATAAAGTTATCTGTAATGAGATGTCCAAGGACAAAAGCTGACTGCTCTTCAGAGATTACCTCGGGGAGATGATCTTCAGCCTATTAGCTAAGACCTTTGATGGGATCTTATATATCACATTGCAAAGACTTACCAGCCAAAATTGTCCTAACATTTTTGGACTAGCAATCTTGGGAATCAAAACAATGAACGCGTTGTTGATATCATCCGGTGAGTCCTCTCCATTAAGCACCCTTATAACCATACCTGTCACCTCATCCCCCTTTCCATGACGGCATTTGGAACCGTCACCAAGTGAGTGTGGGCGATGGGGGGGGGGGGGGGGGGTCCTTCCCACACGACCCAAAAACCGTCGGGGATGGGCGAGCAGCTACTAACGATCGCCATAGATTTCATTTCCCTATTTGACACTGAAATTTTTTTTCTTCCCTATCTAACAACGAGTCTAAATTTTATGCCCTTTATAACACTTTCGTCTATTTTGGGCCTAAATGACACCTGAAAAAACTCTTTTGCCCCTCATGTGGTATGTGTTTGCGCGGGGCAGTAACACAACACACAACATCAGTGCAGGGCAGTAGCGCGCACACACACACGTAGTGGAACTAGCACACACGCAACACACATGCATGCGCGCACACACATGTACGCAACAGCACACACACATGCGCGCACACACATGTACGCAACAGCACACACACAGCAGCACACATGCACACTGCACACACGCACCACGCGCAACACACACACGCACAATAGCACCTCACAATACCGCACATGCACTCAGCACATACGCATGCACGCACACACAAACGCGCAACAGCACAGGCGCACGCACACAGCATCACACGCGCGCACAATCATACCACATGACGGGTAAACATGTCTTTTCAGGTGTCATTTAGACTTAAAATAGTCAAAAGTGTTATAAAAGGCGTAAAATTTAGACTCGTTGTTAGATAGAGAACAAATTATTTGTCGATGTCAAATAGGGCATAAAATTTAAACATAGTGTTAAATAAGGAATTCTCTCTATAATAAACGTATGAGAAGCCACTCCAGTCCTAGATGTTACATCTCGACATTACGTTTCTGATCAGAGAGACATCCCAAATGATTACGCCGCTATAGTCGTGTGAAACAGGTGGACATCAACATTTAATCTGCCGATATGTTTGTGTTAGGTACATTATCGCACACGGTTCAAGAATGTAAAATGTGTGCGGTGCCTCAACTAACGCCAACGTGTACATTTTCATAACTGTGTGATTGATATTCTTATCACACACGCACACTGGTTTGAAATATTTGCCGTATTTGAAGGAAATATGCTCTAGAGGCAATAATAAAGTTATTATTTATTTCCTTATTTCATGATAAATGTTTATTATTCATGCTAGAATTGTATTAACTGGAAACATAATACATGTGTGAATACATAAACAATATAGTGTCACTAGTATGCCTCTACTTGACTAGCTCGTTAATCAAAGATGGTTAAGGTTTCCTAACCATAGACATGAGTTGTCATTTGATAAACGGGATCACATCATTAGGAGAATGATGTGATTGACTTGACCCATTCTGTTAGCTTAGCACTTGATCGTTTTAGTTTACTGCTATTGCTTTCTTCATGACTTATACATGTTCCTATGACTATGAGATTATGCAACTCCCGATTACCGGAGGAACACTTTGTGTGCTACCAAACGTCACAATGTAACTGGGTGATTATAAAGGTGCTCTATAGGTGTTTCCGATTGTACTTATTGAGTTGGCATAGATCGAGATTAGGATTTGTCACTCCGATTGTCGGAGAGGTATCTCTGGGCCCTCTCGGTAATTCACATCACTATAAGCCTTGCAAGCCATGTGAATAATGAGTTAGTTGCGGGATCATGCATTACGGAACGAGTAAAGAGACTTGCTGGTAACGAGATTAAGCTAGGTATTGAGATACCGACGATCGAATCTCAGGCAAGTAACATACCGATGACAAAGGGAACAACGTATGTTGTTATGCGGTTTGACCAATAAAGATCTTTGTAGAATATGTAGGAGCCAATATGAGCATCCAGGTTCCGCTATTGGTTATTGACCGGGGACCTGTCTCGATCATGTCTACATAGTTCTCGAATCTGTAGGGCCCCACGCTTAATGTTCGGTATTACGAGTTTATATGTTTTGATGTACCGAAGGTAGTTCGGAGTCCCGGATATGATCATGGACATGATGAGGAGTCTCGAAATGCTTGAGACATAAAGATCGATATATTGGATGACTATGTTTGGACTTCGGAAGTGTTCCGGGCAAGTTCGGGCATATACGGGAGTACCGGGGGGCTACCGGAACCCCCCGGGGAGTATAATGGGCCTTATGGGCCTTAGTGGAGAAGAGGAGCGGCGGCCAGGGCAGGGCCACGGCCCCCTCCCCCTCTAGTCCGAATTGGACAAGGGGGGGGGCAGCGCCCCCTTTCCTTCCCCCCTCTCTCTCCTCCTTCCCCCTTCTCCTACTCCTACTAGGAAAGGAGGAGTCCTACTCCCGGTGGGAGTAGGACTCTCCCCTTGGCGCGCCCTCCTCCTGGCCGTCCGCCTCCCTCCTAGCTCCTTTATATACGAGGGCAAGGGGGCACCCCAAGACACACAAGTTGATCATTGATCTTTAGCCATGTGCGGTGCCCCCCTCCACCATAATCCACCTCGGTCATATCGTAGCGGTGCTTAGGCAAAGCCCTGCGTCCGTAGCTTCATCAACACCGTCATCACGCTGTCATGCTGACGGAACTCTCCCTCGAAGCTCTACTGGATCGTGAGTTCGTGGGACGTCACCGAGTTGAACGTGTGCAGATTGCGGAGGTGCCGTACATTCGGTACTTGGATCGGTCAATCGTGAAGACGTACGACTACATCAATCACGTTGTCATAACGCTTCCGCTTACGGACTACGAGGGTACGTGGATGACACTCTCCCCTCTCGTTGCTATGCATCGCCATGATCTTGCATGTGCGTAGGATTTTTTTTGAAATTACTGCGTTCCCCAACAGTGGCATCCGAGCCAGGTTTATGCGTAGATGTTTTATGCACGAGTAGAACACAAGTGAGTTGTGGGCGATACAAGTCATACTGCTTACCATAATGTCATACTTTGGTCCAGCGGTATTGTTGGATGAAGCGGATCGGACCGACATTACGCGTTCGCTTACGCGAGACTGGTTCTACCGACGTGCTTTGCACATAGGTGGCTGGCGGGTGTCAGTTTCTCCAAATTTAGTTGAATCGAGTGTGGCTATGCCCGGTCCTTGTTGAAGGTTAAAACAACACTAACTTGATGAAATATCGTTGTGGTTTTGATGCGTAGGTAAGAACGGTTCTTTCTCAGCCCGTAGCCGCCACGTAAAACTTGCAACAACAAAGTAGAGGACGTCTAACTTGTTTTTGTAGGGCATGTTGTGATGTGATATGGTCAAGACATGATGCTAAATTTTATTGTATGAGATGATCATGTTTTTTAACGGAGTTATCGGCAACTGGCAGGAGCCATATGGTTGTCGTTTTATTGTATGCAATGCAATCGCCTTGTAATTGCTTTACTTTATCACAAAGTGGTAGTGATAGTCGTAGAAGCAATAGTTGGCGAGATGACAATGATGCTACGATGGAGATCAAGGTGTCGCGCCGGTGACGATGGTGATCATGACGGTGCTTTGGAGATGGAGATCAAAGGCACAAGATGATGATGGCCATATCATATCACTTATATTGATTGCATGTGATGTTTATCCTTTATGCATCTTATTTTGCTTTGATTGACAGTAGCATTATAAGATGATCTCTCACTAAATTTCAAGGTATAAGTGTTCTCCCTGAGTAAGCACCGTTGCCAAAGTTTGTCGTGCCGAGACACCACGTGATGATCGGGTGTGATAAGCTCAATGTTCACTTGCAATGGGTGCAAGCCAGTTTTGCACACGCAGAAATACTCGGGTTAAACTTGACAAGCCTAGCATATGCAGATATGGCCTCTGAACACTGAGACCGAAAGGTCGAGCGTGAATCATATAGTAGATATGATCAACATAGTGATGTTCACCATTGAAAACTACTCCATCTCGCGTGATGATCGGTTTTTGTTTAGTTGATTTGGATCATGTAATCACTTAGATGATTAGAGGGATGTCTATCTAAGTGGGAGTTCTTAAGTAATATGATTAATTGAACTTAAAATTATCATGAACTTAGTACCTGATAGTATTTTGCTTGTCTATGTTGTTGTAGATAGATGGCCCGTGCTGTTGTTCCGTTGAATTTTAATGCGTTCCTTGAGAAAGCAAAGTTGAAAGATGATGGTAGCAATTACACGGACTGGGTCCGTAACTTGAGGATTATCCTCATTGCTGCATAGAAGAATTATGTCCTAGAAGCATCGCTGGGTGCTAGGCCTGCTGAGGGAATCCCGGATTAGGGGGTGTCCGGATGGCCGGACTATGACCTTTGGCCGGACTCCCGGACTATGAAGATACAAGATTGAAGACTTTGTCCCGTGTCCGGATGGGACTTTCCTTGGCGTGGAAGGCAAGCTTGGCGATACGATATGTAGATCTCCTCCTATTGTAACCGACTCTGTGTAACCCTAACCCTCTCCGATATCTATATAAACCGGAGGGTTTTAGTCCGTAGGACGAACAACAATCATACCATAGGCTAGCTTCTAGGGTTTAGCCTCTCTGATCTTGTGGTAGATCTACTCTTGTACTACCCATATCATCAATATTAATCAAGCAGGAGTAGGGTTTTACCTCCATCGAGAGGGCCCGAACCTGGGTAAAAACATCGTGTCCCTTGTCTCCTGTTACCATCCGCCTAGACGCATAGTTCGGGACCCCCTACCCGAGATCCGCCGGTTTTGACACCGACATTGGTGCTTTCATTGAGAGTTCCTCTGTGTCGTCACCTTTAGGCCCGATGGCTCCTCCGATCATCAACAACGATGCGGTCCAGGGTGAGACTTTTCTCCCCGGACAGATCTTCGTATTCGGCGGCTTTGCACTGCGGGCCAATTCGCTTGGCCATCTGGAGCAGATTGAAAGCTACGCCCCTAGACATCAGGTCAGATTTGGAAGTTTGAACTACATGGCTGACATCCGCGGAGACTTGGTCTTCGACGGATTCGAGCCACAGCTGAGCGCGCTGCACTGTCATGATGGGCATGATCTAGCTCTGCCGCCGGACAGTGCCTAGAAGGCCGCTCAGGTGTCCGCTCTGACCCTTAGCTCGGAGTCGACTGCGCCAATGGAGGACGGATGGTTGGACACCACCTCGGGGGCTGCAATCTCTACGGCGATCGAGCCGAATACCAGCCTTGTCCTTTGCGAAGCTCGTGACTCCAAGGTGCCGGACTCCTTTCCGGACTCCGAATCTTCCGCACCCTTTCTGATCGAACCCAATTGGGCTCCGATCATGGAGTTCACCGCCGCGGACATCTTTCAGCACTCGCCCTTTGGCGACATCCTGAATTTAGTAAAGTCTCTCTCTTTATCAGGAGAGCCCTGGCCGGACTATGGTCAGGAAGGTTGGGATGCAGACGACGAAGAAATTCGAACCCCACCCACCACCCACTTTGTAGCCACTGTCGATGATTTAACCGACATGCTCGACTTCGACTCCGAAGACATCGATGGTATGGACGCCGATGAAGGAGACGACCAAGAACCAGCGCCTATAGGACACTGGAAAGCCACCTCGTCATATGACATATACATGGTGGACACCCCAAAAGAAGGGAATGGCGATGGAAAAACAGAGGATGACCCCTCCAAGCAACAGCCTAAGCGCCGGCGTCAGCGACGCCGCTCTAAATCCCGCCAAAGCAAAAACGACGATTCTAGCACCAGAGGCAATAACACTCTAGACAGCACCGAAGACAACCCCCTCCAGCAGGATTCAGCGCAGGAGGATGGAGAAGCCAGCCCTCATGAGAGAGCGGCAGACAGAGAGGTAGAGGACGATAATTACATGCCTCCCTTTGAAGACGAGGCAAGCCTCGACGACGACGAATTTGTCGTGCCTGAGGACCCCGTCGAACAAGAGCGTTTGAAACGCATGCTTATGGCCACGACAAGCAGCCTCAAGAAAAAACAGCAGCAACTTAGAGCTGACCAAGACTTGCTAGCCGACAGATGGACTGAAGTCCTCGCTGCCGAAGAGTATAAACTCGAACGCCCCTCCAAGAGCTACCCAAAGCGCAGGCTGCTACCCCGGTTAGAGGAGGAAGCAACTAAACCTACATCACCAGCGTATGACGCGGCCGACTGGCCACCTCGTGGCCGCGATAGAGAGGCCTCTCGGCCATCAACTCAAGCTGCACCCCGGCGCCGCTCAAAAAGTACCAAGGCACGGGGAAACGTGCCAGACCTGCGAGACATATTGGAAGACAAGGCAAGGCAAACAAGATCGATCTACAAATCGCGTGGGTGCCCCACGACACGTGATGATAACCGTCACGCCGGATATGGCAAATGCGGCCAGGTCGAACACGGCAGGCAAAGCTCATATGAGCTACGTCGTGATATAGCCCAGTACAGAGGCGCTGCACACCCACTATGCTTCACAAATGAAGTAATGGATCATCAAATCCCCAAGGGCTTTAAACCCGTAAACATCGAATCTTATGATGGCACAACAGATCCCGCGGTATGGATCGAAGATTATCTCCTTCATATCCACATGGCCCGCGGCGATGATCTACACGCTATCAAATACCTCCCACTCAAGCTTAAAGGACCAGCTCGGCATTGGCTTAACAACTTGCCAGCAGAGTCAATTGGTTGCTGGGAGGACCTGGAATCCGCATTCCCCGACAACTTCCAGGGCACTTATGTGCGACCACCAGACGCCGATGACCTAAGCCACATAATTCAGCAGCCAGAGGAATCGGCCAGACAATTCTAGACACGGTTCCTAACCAAGAAAAATCAAATAGTCGACTGTCCGGTCGCAGAGGCCCTTGCAGCCTTCAAGCATAACATCCGAGACGAATGGCTTGCCCGGCACCTAGGACAGGAAAAGCCGAAATCCATGGCAGCCCTCACAACACTCATGACCCACTTTTGCGCGGGAGAAGACAGCTGGCTAGCTCGTAGCAATAACATGACCAAGAGCCCTGGTAATTCGGATACCAAGGACAACAATGGCAGGTCGCGTCGCAACAAGCACAAGCGCCGCATTAACGACGACAATACTGAGGACACGGCAGTTAATGCCGGATTCAGAGGCTCTAAACCCGGTCAGCGGAAAAAGCCATTCAAAAGAACTACTCCGGGCCCATCCAATTTAGACCGGATACTCGATCGCTCGTGCCAGATACACGGCACCCCCGAACAACCAGCCAATCACACCAACAGGGATTGTTGGGTGTTCAAACAGGCAGGCAAGTTAAGTGCCAAAAACAGAGACAAGGGGCTGCATAGCGATGACGAGGAGGAGCCCCGGCCGCCAAACAATAGAGGACAGAAGGGTTTTCCCCCACAAGTGCGGACGGTAAACATGATATACGCAACCCACATCCCCAAAAGGGAGCGGAAGCGTGCACTCAGGGGCGTATATGCGTTGGAGCCATTCGCCCCAAAGTTCAACCCATGGTCTTCCTGCCTGATCACTTTTGATCATAGGGACCACCCCACTAGCATCCGTCACGGCGGATTCACCGCATTGGTTCTAGACCCAATCATTGATGGATTTCACCTAACTAGAGTCCTCATGGACGGCGGCAACAGCCTGAATCTGCTTTACCAGGATATAGTGCGAAAAATGGGCATAGATTCCTCAAGGATTAAACCCACAAAGACGACCTTTAAAGGCGTCATACCAGGTGTAGAAGCCAGCTGTATAGGCTCAGTTACACTTGAAGTGGTCTTTGGATCCCCGGATAATTTCCGAAGCGAAGAGTTAATCTTCGACATAGTCCCGTTCCGCAGTGGCTATCACGCCCTGCTCGGGAGAACCGCATTTGCAAAGTTCAATGCGGTGTCGCACTACCCATACCTCAACCTCAAGATGACAGCCCCTCGAAGAGTCATTACGGTCAACGGAAACACCAAATGCTCCCTCCGAACAGAGGAGCACACGGCAGCCCTAGCGGCGGAAGTACAAAGTAGCCTCTCAAGGCAATTCTCCAGTCCGGCTGTTAAACGTCCGGACAACGTCAAGCGCGCCTGAAGTAACCTACAACAAGACCGTCTGGCACGTTCTGAGCAAGCATAGCAGTGCGGCCCCAACCCCAACCCTCACGAGATTGCGATACCAGTACCACGCGTACATAATTATGCTCTGGAAATACCATGGGCATAAGGGGAGGGGCACAACCACGGCACGCCCAGAATGCGGCTCAACCGCACTAGGGGCTCCCGATTTTGTCATTTCTTTTTTTTACTTTCAGGACTCCACTATTTGGAAGGCCTGTCCGGCAGTACAATCGCCGAACACACGATGCAACAGCCAGGGAGACAACAAGCCACGTCGAATGTCCAGGTGGTCTCTATAACGAGCTAAATACCTGTCTTACTTAAAGTCTCGCAGCTTGCCCCTGGAGGGGGACATGTCAATAATCCCATCTCTTGCTTATCGCACTATTTGTATGGTTCTGCTTTCATAGCAGCCCTTTAATAAACAATACATAGCTCTTGTCTATTATTGCATTCATTTTTTAAATATGTTCAGTCATGACATAATGCAACCGTACACTTTGGTACGACCAATACACCAGGGGCTTAAGTACCCCAGAATACGGTGTGAGAAGACCGAACACTCTCACGAGTGCGGCACCCCGAACTTATAGCATTATATGCATCGGCTCCGAATCATGTCTTGGGTCAATACTTGGGTTTGCCCGGCTCCCATGTTTTGGTACCTTACGTTCCGCTATATCGGCTAAGGTAGAGCTGGGAGAACTACTACGATTGTGCCCCAGTTGAGCTGGGTTAACACCTCAGTAGAGAAAGCTAAAACTGACCGTCATGATAGGGCGAGAGCCGGTCGCTATTCGAGAGGTTTTTTCGAGTCCCTAAAGACTTATGCCGCTTAGAGCGAGGAGCTGGCTTTGTCCGGCCTAGGCATGGATAGCGCCCCAAACTCGGTCTTTCGAATACTAGGGGCTTCGCCGAAATTTAAAATTATAGAATTCTATGGCTAAGTGAGAGTGATAAAGCATTATAAGTCCAATTGCCTTGCTCGTTGTGCTGAGCGCCTCCCTCGAAGGACCCAAGAATGGGAACAAGAGCGCTCAGGTTTATCCCGAACACCCCAGCACTCGCGGCATGAGGGCAGAAGCCGACGACTTGCATCTCTCAGATTTAATAAACTGCCGCACAGAAGGTAATTTTTTTAATTCAAAAAGCGTTGCTTAGCGCATATGAACAAGTTTTCAGCGCACAGGATAAACACGAGCGAGTTTACTCAAAAATTAAATCATTGGAACATTCGTTCGCCACAAGGCGGGCACCCTTCAGGACACCCTCATAGTACATCTCGGGCTTACAATGCTCCTTCCCCTCCGGTGCCCTTCTATCACCAGCTTCTCAGCATCCAGCTTGCCCCAGTGCACTTTAGCACGGGCAAGGGCCCTATGGGCGCCTTCGATGCATACGGAGTGCTTGATGACTTCAAGCCATGGACAGGCATCCACCAGCCGCCGCACCAGCCCAAAGTAGCTCCCAGGCATGGCCTCCCCAGGCCACAGCCGGCCTATAAGGCCCTTCATGGCCTGTTCATCTGCCTTATGGAGCTCGACCAGCTGCTTCAGCTGGTCACTCAGGGGCACCGGGTGTCCGGCCTCAGCATACTGGGACCAGAACACTTTCTCCGTCGGCTCCCTTCCTAGGCCCGGTAGAATACGGCAGCATCGGATACATTGCGGGGCAGATCTGTGAATGCACCTGGAGAGCTCCAGATTCGGGTAAGTAACAGGTAATTTACTTTCACGTGCTTGCTTTGCATAAATAATGCCTTACCCGCCGCTATCTTTTTCATCGCCTCAATTTCCGGAAGGGCCTTTTGGGCTTCGACCTTGGAGATTTGGCGCTTTCAAGTGCCGAGGCAAGCTCGGACTCTCGAGTCTTTGAGTCAAGCTCTAAACTCTCATGTTTTTTCACAAGAACATCGAGCTCTTGCCGCACCTCCGCCACCCGCGCCTCTTGTTTCTCTCGCTCGATGCGCTCCACGGCAACATTGTCTTCAGCCTTGGATAGCGCTTCCTTCTGGGTCGCCACCTCAGTTGTGGCCCCTGTAACAGTCACGTTGGTCCTGTCATTATTTGCAACCAGGTATTTTTATATACTTATATAAGGTACTACCTATGTTCCTTGTCCTTGAGCTGCTTCTTGGCACGGCCGAGCTCGTTCTCAGACCGCTCGAGGCTCTGCTTCAATGCATCGACCTCCGCAGTCAGTGCGGCAGAGGTCAGCAGCGTAGCCTGCATTCCCATATTGACATATCTATGTTAGACTCCTGCATATATCTTTTTAGATCCTCAGTCCGGCTTTTCTTTCCGAACACCAAACTGAGCATCAGGGGCTACTGTCTATGTGGTAATATTTTTACATGTTTTAAATACATACCTCAAAGCCTATTAGAAGGCTGGCGCAGGCTTCGGTCAGCCCGCTCTTGGCGGACTGAACCTTCTAGATCACCGCACTCATAACAGTGCGGTGCTCCTCGTCGATGGAGGTGCCGTTAAGCACCTCCAGCAAATTGTCTAGCGCCTCCGGTTGGACGGAGGCCGCCGGCATCGTAGGCTTGCCCTTCTTGCGATGGGGCCGCCTGCCGGACTCCGGAATCACTGAAGGTTCTGGAGCGGTGTCCGGCCCAGGGCCGGACTTAGATCCCTCTGGGGCTTCATCCCCTTTGGGCCTGGAGCCCGGGAGGTCGCCTTGCGGCGCCTCCAGGACCACCTCCTCCTGGTTCAGCCCCTTTTGGGACTCCACCTCGGCATCATCCGTAGGGCGAGGGGAGGTAGTAGTCGGGAGTGAAGCACTATTCACATCCAACGAATCCAGGGAGCCATTCGACGAATCGTCGAGCTGAGCCTTGGGCGGACTGCATGATTTTATTCGGCGTCAGAAGGTACTGTGCAATAAAGGAATGCCATGAGTTATTCTGGTATCTGGATACTTACGATTTTGCCAGGGGCTTGGCCCTGGATGGCAACTCCTCTCCGCCGTCGTCGGTGTCGGAGGCGTAGTCCGGAAGAAGGGTCTTCCCCTTCTTGGACCCTTTGGCCTCCCCAGTTGGGGCGGCCTTCCTTTTCTTTCGTCCCCCCATTGGAGGGCGAGAGGCTTCTTCCTCCTCCTCGTCTTCGGAGGAGGAATGCGCTTCGGGGTCATCGGGTGATGAGTCCGACACCACCAGGCGTCGGGAGCTCCTTCGAGTTCCCGTGGTCTTCTTCTTGGCCTTCTTCTCCGGCACCACCTGAGGTGCCAGAACCAACAGCTTTGCCAGGTGGGCGTCTGCTGGGCCTTCGGGCAAAGGAGCCGGACAGTCGATCTGTCCGGCCTTCTTCTGCCAGTCCTGTTAAAGGAATGGGAGTTTAGATCCTGCATAGAGTCAAACTATGAAAAACAAGTACCCTGTAATGGGTAAACCAAGCTTACCGCGCTGGCTTGGCACTTTGCGCAGAATCCGCAATCCTCGGTAATGGGAGGGTGAACCTCGGAGCTCTTGAAAAGCACCTTCCAAGCATCTTTATGTGTTGTGTCAAAGATCCTGGACAAAGTTTGGTGCTGGGACGGGTCGAATTCCCACAAATTAAAAGCCCGTCGTTGACACGGGAGGATCCAACGGAAGAGCATGACCTGCACTACGGTGACAAGTTTAACCTTCCTGTCAATCAGGTCTTTGACGCAGGTTTGGAGTCCGGTCACCTCTGCCAAATTACCCCACGATAGGCCAGTCTCTTTCACTGAGGTGAGCCGTGTGGGGATGCCAGATCGGAATTCGGGGGCCGCTGCCCATTCAGGGTCACGCGGCTCGGTGATGTAGAACCACCCCGATTGCCACCCTTTGATGGTTTCCATGAAGGCGCCCTCGAGCCATGTGACGTTGGCGATCTTGCCCACCATGGCGCCTACGCACTCTGCTTGCCGGCCCCCCACAACCTTCGGCTTGACATTGAAGGTCTTTAGCCATAAGCCGAAGTGGGGTTTGATGCGGAGGAAGACCTCGCACACAATGATGAACGCCGAGATGTTGATGATGAAGTTCGGGGCCAGATCGTGGAAATCCAGGCCGTAGTAGAACATGAGCCCCCGGACAAATGGGTGAAGAGGGAAGCCCAGTCCGCGGAGGAAATGGGGGAGGAACACCACCCTCTCATGGGGCCTGGGGGTGGGGATGAGTTGCCCCTCGTCTGGGAGCCGGTGCGCATTGTCGTAAGACAGGTATCCGGCCTTCCTCAACTTTTTGATGTGCCTCTCCGTGACGGAGGAAGCCATCCACCTGCCTCCCGCTCCGGACATTGTTGGAGAAGGTTGAGGTGGGAAGTGCGGACTTGGGCGCTGGAGCTCGAGTGCGCATGAATGGATAAGCGAAGGAGGAGGAAGGCGAGGATAGAAAGGGCGGATCCTTATCCCCTTATATGGGCGGCCGAACCTATGTGCCCCCACCAGCCTAGTAAAACTCGCTTATCTCCCAAGCGCCATGATTAATGGCGCGGTTGGATTACCCACACCCGTATTGATGAGAATCCCGGAATAAGGGGACACGATCTCTGCTTTGACAAGACGTGCCAAGGAAACCGCCTCGCTAAACGCGTTGGGGTGGGACAATAAAACGACTCGAATAAAGGCTTGGCCGTGGCATGACGTCACACTACGGAATACGTCAGCAGATTAGATTTGTGCAAATATTATTCTCTCTACGGTAGTATGTGGAACTTATTTTGTAGAGCCGGACACTATCCTTGTGTTCAACATCTTCTATGAAGTATTCGGAGGTGGAACCCGCCTTGCAATGCCGAAGACAACTTGCGCGCCAGACTCGTTGTCACATCCCTAGTTCTGGCCTGACCTATGCTTGCTTCCATGTGTGCATCATGTTTAAATTCAAATGAAATTTGAATTGAGGAATTTTCAAAAAGCCTCAGGAAACCTCTAAAAATAACCAACATTGAAATCTTCTCAAATGAGTCCAAGAAAATGTTCCTGTTATTCCATAGAAATATTGGTAGGAGGTAAAATTCAAACCAATATTTTTGGAGTCACAGAGATATTTATTTTGGCCATTTGAATTAATCCAATAACTATTTGCTTTGGATTTATATTCAATATATATTAAATATGACTCCAATAATTCTGGAAGTTTGTGAGTGGCTTTGTATATATTTTAGCAAGCCACATAAAAACCTATAGAATTTATTAAAATGATTTAGTGGCTAAACTAAATCAAAACAGAGGAAGAAAAAAAATAGAAAACAATAAGTAAAAAGAAGGAGAGAGAGAAACCTACCCGGCCCAGCTCCTCCAGCCACTTACCTGGCGCCACCAACCGGCCCAGCACGGCCTAGCCCACCGCCGCTTCCCCCCCCTGTCGTCTTCCTCCCTCGCCAGAAGGACAGAGGCGTGTCGCCCGCGTGCGCGCTCGCCCCTGGCCACCTCCTGCTTCCTCCCCGACCCCTTCTAGCGACGCGGGAGACAGCCACGCGCCCCCCAGGCCTCTCACTCTCTCCCCGAGCTCCTCTCCTCCTCTGGCTCTCTCGCATGCAGCCACCGAACACACCCGCCGCCGCCGACGAGCACCACCACGGCCACCGTCCACCCCGTGCCTCTCCGATGAGTCTAGCGGAACCGCCATCGCCTTCTACGTCCTCCACACCAACCCATTCGACCGCAGGAGCCCTGTAGCGTCTTCCCGGAGCTCGTCCCCAACCTTCGGCCGCCGGCGAACTTTCGAGGATTCGCGAGCTCCAGCCCCTCCCCGGCCTCGCCGTTGCCTCTACCGGATCCGCTGTGAGCTCCTCTTCCATTCCCCCTCCTCCCCCCGCTCGTTCCCGCACTCTAGCCGCCCTTTTCACCGGAGCCGATTGCTCCTCGCCGCCGGCCATGGCGCTGCCGTGGCCAGGGCCACCCCAGCTTGCGCCCGAGCATGTTACCAAGTTCGCCGCCCTCCCAGGAGCCCGCAGAGCCGTTCCATTTCCCCTCTAGTGCACCGCAGCGCCGTGTTCGACCTCGGCCGAACTCCGGCGACCACCTAGGTCGTCGCCGGCGCCGATTCCGGCCGCCCCGACCCCAACCGACTCCACCAGAAGCTGCGGCATGTTCCCAGCTATCCATAGCCACCCTCCGCGGCTCGTTTGGTTGCCGAAACGGCCAAACTCACTTCCGCCGCCGCGTCGGGCTCTCCAGCGGCTAAACGCCGGTGTAGCCGACGTTGACCTTGACCACGGGTGGGCCCTGGTTGACTCTCCTGAGTCAATGACAGGTGGGGCCCAGCCCTGTTAACTATTTAGGATTAGTTTAAATTAATTTTAGTTTAACTAATTACACTGACACGCGGGACCCACTGTCAGGTTTGACCCGGACCGTGTCCCGTTGACCCGCTGATGTCACACTGACGTCACGCTGACGCAGTAATTGATTTTCTGGATTTATTTTAATTCAGGAAATTTCAGAAAATACCCCCAAACTTCTAAAAATCATATAAAATCAACCGTAACTCCAAATGAGATAAATTTTATATGAAAAATTATCAGAAAAATTCAAGGAACCCATCTGTACCATTTTCATGCATGTTTGAACAATGTTTGTCCTCTGTTTTGGACAAAACAAATAAAGGGCATTTAAATAACCATATATGGAGTTGGAATTTGAATCATGTATTCAAACCAACTTCATTTAAATCATAGCTAGGTGCATTAGCCCAAAACACATTCATATTGCCCTGTCATAGCATGCATCATATTATGCATTGCATTGATCGTGTTTCTTCTGTGTTTGCCGGTGTTGTTCCCCCTCGATAGACGTTGTACCGATGATGTGATCGTTGACACTAATGAAGACTCAATGCTATCTTCAGAAGTGCCAGGCAAGCAAAACCCCCTTGTTCATTCCGATACAATCCCACTCTCTCGCTCCTGCTCTCTTTTACTGCATTAGGACAACAACGATTCATCTGTTACTTGTTGCGGTAGCTGAACCCCTTTATCCTCTGCATGACCTGTCATTGCCACAGTAAATAGATGAAACCCACTAGCATGAGTAGGAGTTGTTTGAGCCTTGTTGTGCCTACTCATTCATGTTTGTTTGTCATGCCTGCTACTGCTTAGAGTTGAGTCAGGTCTGATTCATTGGGAATGAATCAGAGGTGTGTGAGCATGTCCTACTGTGTGTGAGCTAAGTGTGTGAACACGATTTGGTAAAAGGTATCGGTGAGAGGCCATGTAGGAGTACATGGTGGGTTGTCTCATTGAAGCCGTCCTTAGGAACTGAGTTCTGTGTTTGTGATCCATGACTCAGCTACTACCATACATTGGGCCCTGAAATATGACCCCGCTCGACTTCTTATTCACCCAAGTCCTCTGTCCAGGAGTTGCAAGTAGTTTCTGGTGTTTGTAGCTTACTGGAGGCCGTGGACAGCGCTGACCGTAGGGTGGGCTGTGATGCGGTAGGTACGTGGCACGGTGTACCGGATACCCGTTAGGTATCTCGGGAACCCTGCACACATCGTTTGGGGCTGTGAGCGAAACTCCGGCCGGATCTCCTCATGGATGGAACCCGAATAGGCGATAAACCTGGACTAGAGACTTGAGTGTTTAGGTAGGTCGTGGACTACACCCACGTCGGCCTTCGCTTGAAGTCTGCCGAGCACATGTCGTGTGCAGACGCTAAGTGGTGGAAACATGTATGAAGAAGTACACCCCTGCAGGGTTAACATCATCTATTCGAATAGCCGTGTCCGCGGTAAAGGACTTCTGGGTTGCTTATATCAGTTCATAGACAAGTGAAAGTGGATACTCTAAAATACGCAAGATAAGCGTGAGTGCTATGGATGGCGTTCTCGTAGGGAGACGGGAGCGGATCCATAGTGGTGTATTGATATGGTGAATATGTGGACTCGTGTGCGCCACCTCAAAAGAGTTACTTGCAGTCGTAGTTCAGGATAGCCACCGAGTCAAAGCTGGCTTGCTGCAGTTAAACCCCACCATCCCCTTTGTTGATAATGATGCATATGTAGATAGTTCTGATGTAAGTCTTGCTGGGTACATTTGTACTCACGTTTGCCTATTTTATGTTTTTGCAGAGAGACGTCAGTCTCGCTAGTAGTTCCGCGTGGTCTTCGACGTTTAGCTTGTTACCTCAGCTACGATCTTGTGCCTCGGCAGGATTTGGTAGATAGTCAGGCTTCTCAGCCTTTTTCATTTATAGATGTCTGTACTCAGACATGATAGCTTCCGCTTGTGCTTTGACTTGTATGCTCTGAATGTTGGGTCATGAGACCTATGTTTGTAATATTCCGCTCCTCGGAGCCTAATGAACAAATACTTGAGTCGTAGAGTCATGTTGTGATGCCATGTTGTACTTGCACATATCGAGCATATTGTGTGTATGTTATTGAAATGCTTGGTATGTGTGGGATCTGACTATCTAGTTGTTTATCCTTAGTAGCCCCTCTTACCGGGAAATGTCTCCTAGTGTTTCCACCGAGCCAGGGTAGCTTGCTACTGCTCCGGAACACTTAGGCTGGCCGGCATGTGTCCTTCTTCGTTCCTGTGTCTGTCCCTTCGGGGAAATGTCACGCGATGGATACCGGAGTCCTGTTAGCCCGCTACAGCCCGGTTCACCGGAGTCCTGCTAGCCCAGTGCTACAGCCTGGATTCACTCGCTGATGACCGACACGTTCGATGCTGGGTCATGGATGCCTGTCCCTGTAAGTTTGTGCCACTTTGGGTTTACGACTAGCCATGTCAGCCCGGGCTCCTTATCATATGGATGCTAGCGACACTATCATATACGTGTGCCAAAAGGCGCAAACGGTCCCGGGCAAAGGTAAGGCGACACCCGTGGGAATACCGTGCGTGAGGCCGCAAAGTGATATGAGGTGTTACATGCTAGATCGATGTGGCATTGAGTCGGGGTCCTGACAGCGTTGGTATCAGAGCTTGACTGCCTGTAGGATTACCAAGCCAAACTGGTCGAAGTTGAGTCTAGAAATTCTTTAGTTATATAAGGGAATTGATTGTGGGATGGAACGTAAGGCTCTTTTTACTCCTTATACCTTATGCCCTTCTGATCTGAGTCATCTTATCTTTCCTACGGGGTTAAGGAACTAGGCTTTCTCTTCTTTCTATCAGGATCACGTGTTACTAATCCGTAGACTTATAGAATTGTTGGACTTAAGCCTCTGTTCAGTTTCTACTACTTCCGTACGTTAACTGTTGATCTCGAAACCTTGATATTGTGCTTCCGAGTGGTTATGCCACCATTTTTCTGAATGTCTCAAATCTTTTCTGAGCATTTACAGCCGTTATGCCGTCCGAGTCATCCCAGGTTTCTAAACAGTCTGATGCATTTGCAAATCCCTTCTTCCCGTTCCCGATGTCCTTTTGGTCAGATTAATCACACAAATTAGTGAGTTGAGGTACTTTATTGCCTCGACATATATGTTGGAGTTAATAATTATGACCCTAAGTGCTTAGGGGATCATCTAGTGGTCTAGCCATGATCTGTGTTTCCAGTGTGATGATTCTGGCTGTCATTATCGAAAGCATCCCGTGATGCCATTTAGTTAGTAGGCATTCTATTCGTGGGTTCTTGAACCCGAGATTCACTCTACTTACTTCATGTTGATAGTGTTTGCTAGTTCCTTTAGGATATTAGTAATTTTGCGATAGTCCTCGAGGTCCGTGGTATTTCCTTCTTCCAAATACCATGAACCATTCTTGGCAGGAGTTCTTTTGAACCAAAAGATCACAACCAGAGTGCTCTTGATGAGTTCTCTATTCCACATTGTGAATCTGCATGTCCTTCCTTTTCAGCATGGGTTATCCGGAAGAAATATGCTGAATTTGTTCGGCATACTAATCCATGTATCTACAACTCAGAAAATTGTATGTTCCATTGAGTTGTCCCTCTTTAGTTGTATTCCAGTCTTCATCTATCCGTTGATAGTCCAGAGTATGCGTGCATTCGTTTATCGATGCTTATTATTCTTGTGGTCCGTCGAGCCATTCTATTCTGGAATGACTAGGAGAAACAAACTCCAGTACCTCATCCATATCCAGGATCGGGTCAAAGAAGTTGTGCTCCACAGATCAAATTGTTAATCCAACTTTTGTTCTGCTCTACTTTGGAGTATTACCATCTTTATATCGGGATTGTTATATGAATTGCACACCATCCTATGAACTCTTGGTACATTGATACTTCTTGCCATCATTGCTCATTCCTCGGTTCCTGTGTTATTGTAACCGGAATGCCGACAAGTGAATCGTGGTGTGTGAAATCAATACTCCTAGCAACCTTGTTGCTTGGTAGTTAAAGGACAATAATTTCATTCTTAGCGTGTTGGTTCTTGAATCATCATTCTAAGACTATTCGTGCTACCTAGTCTTTATTTCTGGTGCACTCATCGATCATTAAGTTAGGATTATTTCAATCCCTCGCTTCTTTGATCATATCATCTTGCCCTGAAAAGCAAGGTCTTTCTCGAGCTTAATAACATATTGGTGGTTCATAATTTTCCGAATATCTTCTCGGAAGTATTACCAGGTTGTCACCTGACTGTTATGTTGAGCTCGTGATCAAGTTGGTTCCTTGTAAACCACCCCTTCTCCAAGAGTCTGTGTTGGGTACCCCTGAGCGCTTTGGTCAAGCTAAACAACAACTTGGAGACTTGGAAGATGGAAGCTTGTCCGACTTAGTTCATTTTAAGGGATGTCTTGTATGTGTGTTGAAGAAAGATGATATCCTCATCAATTGATCCTCGAGACCAGTTGTTGGAGCTATTGTCTTGCCAAAACTTTGATTTGAGTATGGGCTATTCTCAAATCAAATCAGAACCAACGATGTTCGTAATGTTGTCTTACTCGTGGATTTTCCCTCGAGCATACACCATTATGTCTTTTGGGTCTGACCAATACTATCACCTTGTTCACATAGTTATGGAATTCCATCTCCATGGAAACCTGGATGAATTGTTGTTGAGCCCATTGACAACATCCTTATCTCCTCCATGATTTTGCTGAACATTAAGCTAGTACTGGAAACTTTTGTAAGCATTATCTTCGTGTTTCGTTCATGAAGAATATGCTTGGATAAAAGAAGTGATTTCCTCTGATTCACGTGCATTGGTGCAAGCTGTCGCCGTGAGTTCGAGAAAGATTGTTTTTGTTTTCTTTGGAATCATCCCAAGTCAGTCATGCATGTGCGAAGTATTCTATGGTCTGATAGACTGATCATCTTCATTCTATACGTATCCCTAGTACACCAAGCCACTGATTGATTTGTTCAAGGAGAAGAAGCTCCTTCCTAAGAGTATACCTTACGTAAGGACTTTGATATCCTCGATGATGGTTCCCCACTGGAACTCGGTAGTGTTTTATTGTAAGACTACCATGTGATCATGTTTGTCTGGGACAACATGTTCACATGTGTGTAGCAGAACCAGCTCATGTTTTGGAGCTTGCTATCGTAGTTCACTCCCCGAGAATCTCGCAACGTCATCTCGTCGTTTGTGTTGCAAACTTTCATTTTTCTTCCTAGACTCGATGAGTCTGGAATATCCTGACACCAACCAGATCTGAATCTCAGGCAGTTATGATGGTTGGAACATTTCCCAAGAACTATAATATTGGTCCCTCGATAACCGGTAAGGTGGATGTCGTGGCCAACACACCCAGCCGGAAGACCTATTATTGTAGTATCTTGATAGAAGAAGTTGGCCACCTCCCCATAAGGATTTCGTAGGATCTACTCCCTAGTTGTTCCTTAGGGATTTTTGTGTTCCGAAGTCCGACCTTTTACTTGATGTTCTAGATATCAAACCATATCTATGAATGGGATACACTAGCACATCAAGGAGAACATTAGAAGCGGAGTGCTAAATATCTCCCGGTCGATCATCCAGATTTTATTTCCTTGGCCCCGCCAAGGGTGAAATCTGAGAAAGTGTTATCTTCCTTTGCATCTGCATCATCCATCATCATTCATCATGGTAGCAAGTTGTGTTGCCAGGATCCTTGACACGGATATTGGTAAAATCTTGATGATTATGGAAATGCTCAAGTTCTTGAGAGCACGCGCAAGTGCTAGGTTTGATCGTCGGCATTAACTGTATAGTGCTCTCAGTTTCCTCGACAATGCTATGACCTTTTCAAACAGTGAATTCACTCTCTATTGTTGGGTTCTTCCCCAGTTACCAGAACCATTCCCAGCATTTGCATTTTGTTCCCAGCTTGCACCGCCAATGTGCCATTCTACCATGGGTCTCGTCCATTTCCGGTGGTAAGCAAATTCATCCATTACGTTGTCTTCAACAAGGTAATCCACATCATCCAAGTCCGAGTATGCCATTCTACCGACCCCCTCCAAATGATCGCTCGAGAATTGCCTTAGGCTGGTTTAAAGAGTTTCAATGATCTCTGAATCAAAGGTAATTCTTTTTGCCACTTAAGGGGATATATCTACGAGTCACCATCCTTAAGATGCCTCGTTGTGGTATCATGGCAACTCAACTCCTCGCTGCGCTGACAACCGATTACCACCTTCTTAAGCGTGAAATTGTTGTCTACCTAGTGAACCTTCGTCATCTGCTTCACTCCATTCCTATGGATGTGTGCTTCGTGTCTCAGCTCGAGAGATGTTGCTATGTTTCCTTTCGTGAGTTGATCCCGAGTTGTCCGATCTTTGAGAAGATCGATTCCGTAGAGTTTCCTTCTGTCATCGTCATGTTGGATGGAGATTTCGAAGGCAAGACATCAAGTTCAATTTGAGCCGGACAACCAACAACCTCGAGAAGGCAGTTGGATCATGAAGTTTGTGTTACTTAGTGTCCCCTTTGTCTTCTTACCTCGCGTCTTGAATCTCGGGACGAGATTCTTGTTTAGTGGGGGTGAGTTGTCACATCCCTAGTTCTGGCCTGACCTATGCTTGCTTCCATGTGTGCATCATGTTTAAATTCAAATGAAATTTGAATTGAGGAATTTTCAAAAAGCCTCAGGAAACCTCTAAAAATAACCAACATTGAAATCTTCTCAAATGAGTCCAAGAAAATGTTCCTGTTATTCCATAGAAATATTGGTAGGAGGTAAAATTCAAACCAATATTTTTGGAGTCACAGAGATATTTATTTTGGCCATTTGAATTAATCCAATAACTATTTGCTTTGGATTTATATTTAATATATATTAAATATGACTCCAATAATTCTGGAAGTTTGTGAGTGGCTTTGTATATATTTTAGCAAGCCACATAAAAACCTACAGAATTTATTAAAATGATTTAGTGGCTAAACTAAATCAAAACAGAGGAAGAAAAAAATAGAAAACAATAAGTAAAAAGAAGGAGAGAGAGAAACCTACCCGGCCCAGCTCCTCCAGCCACTTACCTGGCGCCACCAACCGGCCCAGCACGGCCCAGCCCACCGCCGCTTCCCCCCCTGTCGTCTTCCTCCCTCGCCAGAAGGACAGAGGCATGTCGCCCCCGCGCGCGCTCGCCCCTGGCCACCTGCTGCTTCCTCCCTGGCCCCTTCTAGCGACGCCGGAGACAGCCACGCGCCCCCCCAGGCCTCTCACTCTCTCCCCGAGCTCCTCTCCTCCTCTGGCTCTCTCGCACGCAGCCACCGAACACACCCGCCGCCGCCGACGAGCACCACCGCGGCCACCGTCCACCCCGTGCCTCTTTGATGAGTCCAGCGGAACCGCCATCGCCTTCTGCGTCCTCCACACCAACCCATTCGACCGCAGGAGCCCTGTAGCGTCTTCCCGGAGCTCGTCCCCAACCTTCGGCCGCCGGCGAACTTTCGAGGATTCGCGAGCTCCAGCCCCTCCCCCGCCTCGCCATTGCCTCTACCGGATCCGCTGTGAGCTCCTCTTCCATTCCCCCTCCTCCCCGCGCTCGTTCCCGCACTCTAGCCGCCCTTTTCACCGGAGCCGATTGCTCCTCGCCGCCGGCCATGGCGCTGCCGTGGCCAGGGCCACCCCAGCTTGCGCCCGACCATGTTACCAAGTTCGCCGCCCTCCCAGGAGCCCGCAAAGCCCTTCCGTTTCCCCTCTAGTGCACCGCAGCGCCGTGTTCGACCTCGGCCGAACTCCGACGGCCACCTAGGTCGTCGCCGGCGCCGATTCCGGCCGCCCCGACCCCAACCGACTCCACCAGAAGCTGCGGCATGTTCCCAGCTATCCATAGCCACCCTCCGCGGCTCGTTTGGTTGCCGAAACGGCCAAACTCACTTCCGCCGCCACGTCGGGCTCACCGGCGGCTTAACGCCGGTGTAGCCGACGTTGACCTTGACCACGGGTGGGCCCTGGTTGACTCTCCTGAGTCAATGACAGGTGGGGCCCAGCCCTGTTAACTATTTAGGATTAGTTTAAATTAATTTTAGTTTAACTAATTACACTGACACGCGGGACCCACTATCAGGTTTGACCCGGACCGTGTCCCGTTGACCCGCTGATGTCGCACTGACGTCGGGCTGACGCAGTAATTGATTTTCTGGATTTATTTTAATTCAGGAAATTTCAGAAAATACCCCCAAACTTCTAAAAATCATATAAAATCAACCGTAACTCCAAATGAGATAAATTTTATATGAAAAATTATCAGAAAAATTCAAGGAACCCATCTGTACCATTTTCATGCATGTTTGAACAATGTTTGTCCTCTGTTTTGGACAAAACAAATAAAGGGCATTTAAATAACCATATATGGAGTTGGAATTTGAATCATGTATTCAAACCAACTTCATTTAAATCATAGCTAGGTGCATTAGCCCAAAACACATTCATATTGCCATGTCATAGCATGCATCATATTGTGCATTGCATTGATCATGTTTCTTCTGTGTTTGCCGGTGTTGTTCCCCCTCGATAGACGTTGTACCGATGATGTGATCGTTGACACTGATGAAGACTCAATGCTATCTTCAGAAGTGCCAGGCAAGAAAAACCCCCTTGTTCATTCTGATACAATCCCACTCTCTCGCTCCTGCTCTCGTTTACTGCGTTAGGACAACAACGATTCATCTGTTACTTGCTGCGGTAGCTGAACCCCTTTATCCTCTGCATGACCTATCATTGCCACAGTAAATAGATGAAACCCACTAGCATGAGTAGGAGTTGTTTGAGCCTTGTTGTGCCTACTCATTCATGTTTGTTTGTCATGCCTGCTACTGCTTAGAGTTGAGTCAGGTCTGATTCATCGGGAATGAATCAGAGGTGTGTGAGCATGTCCTACTGTGTGTGAGCTAAGTGTGTGAACACGATTTGGTAAAAGGTATCGGTGAGAGGCCATGTAGGAGTACATGGTGGGTTGTCTCATTGAAGCCGTCCTTAGGAACTGAGTTCTGTGTTTGTGATCCATGACTCAGCTACTACCATACATTGGGCCCTGAAATATGACCCCGCTCGACTTCTTATTCACCCAAGTCCTCTGTCCAGGAGTTGGAAGTAGTTTCTGGTGTTTGTAGCTTACTGGAGGCCGTGGACAGCGCTGACCGTAGGGGTGGGCTGTGATGCGGTAGGTACGTGGCACGGTGTACCGGATACCTGTTAGGTATCTCGGGAACCCTGCACACATCGTTTGGGGCTGTGAGCGAAACTCCGGCCGGATCTCCTCATGGATGGAACCCGAATAGGCGATAAACCTGGACTAGAGACTTGAGTGTTTAGGTAGGTCGTGGTCTACACCCACGTCGGCCTTCGCTTGAAGTCTGCCGAGCACATGTCGTGTGCAGACGCTAAGTGGTGGAAACATGTATGAATAAGTACACCCCTGCAGGGTTAACATCATCTATTCAAATAGCCGTGTCCGCGGTAAAGGACTTCTGGGTTGCTTATATCAGTTCATAGACAAGTGAAAGTGGATACTCTAAAATGCGCAAGATAAGCGTGAGTGCTATGGATGGCGTTCTCGTAGGGCGACGGGAGCGGATCCATAGTGGTGTATTGATATGGTGAATATGTGGACTCGTGTGCGCCACCTCAAAAGAGTTACTTGTAGTCATAGTTCAGGATAGCCACCGAGTCAAAGCTGGCTTGCTGCAGTTAAACCCCACCATCCCCTTTGTTGATAATGATGCATATGTAGATAGTTCTGATGTAAGTCTTGCTGGGTACATTTGTACTCACGTTTGCCTATTTTATGTTTTTGCAGAGAGACGTCAGTCTCGCTAGTAGTTCCGCGTGGTCTTCGATGTTTAGCTTGTTACCTCAGCTACGATCTTGTGCCTCGGCAGGATTTGGTAGATAGTCAGGCTTCTCAGCCTTTTTCATTTATAGATGTCTGTACTCAGACATGATAGCTTCCGCTTGTGTTTTGACTGGTATGCTCTGAATGTTGGGTCATGAGACCTATGTTTGTAATATTCCGCTCCTCGGAGCCTAATGAACAAATACTTGAGTCGTAGAGTCATGTTGTGATGCCATGTTGTACTTGCACATATCGAGCATATTGTGTGTATGTTATTGAAATGCTTGGTATGTGTGGGATCTGACTATCTAGTTGTTTATCCTTAGTAGCCCCTCTTACCGGGAAATGTCTCCTAGTGTTTCCACCGAGCCGGGGTAGCTTGCTACTGCTCCGGAACACTTAGGCTGGCCGGCATGTGTCCTTCTTCGTTCCTGTGTCTGTCCCTTCGGGGAAATGTCACGCGATGGATACCGGAGTCCTGTTAGCCCGCTACAGCCCGGTTCACCGGAGTCCTGCTAGCCCAATGCTACAGCCTGGATTCACTCGCTGATGACCGACACGTTCGATGCTGGGTCATGGATGCCTGTCCCTGTAAGTTTGTGCCACTTTGGGTTTACGACTAGCCATGTCAGCCCGGGCTCCTTATCATATGGATGCTAGCGACACTGTCATATCCGTGTGCCAAAAGGCGCAAACGGTCCCGGGCAAAGGTAAGGCGACACCCGTGGGAATACCGTGCGTGAGGCCGCAAAGTGATATGAGGTGTTACATGCTAGATCGATGTGGCATTGAGTCGGGGTCCTGACACTCGTCGTCATTGAAGCCTGGTTCAGGGGCTGCTGAGGGAGTCCCGGATTAGGGGGTGTCCGGATGGCCGGAGTATGACCTTTGGCCAGACTCCTGGACTATGAAGATACAAGATTGAAGACTTCGTCCCGTGTCCGGATGGGACTTTCCTTGGCGTGGAAGGCAAGCTTGGTGATACGATATGTAGATCTCCTCCCATTGTAACTGATTCTGTGTAACCCTAACCCTCTCCGGTGTCTATATAAACCGGAGGGTTTTAGTCCGTAGGACGAACAACAATCATACCATAGGCTAGCTTCTAGGGTTTAGCCTCTCTGATCTCGTGGTAGATCTACTCTTGTACTACCCATATCATCAATATTAATCAAGCAGGAGTAGGGTTTTACCTCCATCGAGAGGGACCGAACTTGGGTAAAAACATCATGTCCCTTGTCTCCTGTTACCATCCGCCTAGACGCACAGTTCGGGACCCCCTACCCGAGATCCGCCGGTTTTTACACCGACACCTGCTGCAGATGCAACTGACAACATTAAGAACGTTTGGCAGAGCAAAGCTGATGGCTACTCGATAGTTCAGTGTGCCATGATTTACGGATTAGAACCGGGACCTCGACGAAGTTTTGAACGTCATGGAGCATATGAGATGTTCTAGGAGTTGAAGTTAATATTTCAAGCAAATGCTCGGATTGAGAGATATGAAGTCTCCAATAAGTTCTATAGCTGCAAGATGGAGGAGAATAGTTCTGTCAGTGAACATATTGATGTGAACTGGGGCCTGATCTTTCGATGAGAGGGAGATAACTACGATTTTGGGTGGGACTTAACCCTCACGATCCGGATACCAATCGTACAGGGAGGACCGTACACGACTGATATCCACGGCAATCGCTGAACCAACTCCACGACATTATTGACCGAGCCAACGACACGATCGACCTATCCACGAAGGAGTTTTCCTGCAAGCCAATCGAAGAACATGCAAGAAAATAATAGCCAAACAATCTCAAAATTGCGAATATGCTAGACATGATTAATCTCACAATATGGGGTTCCGATAGGATGTCTTGATGGTCGCACTAGCCGCTACGAGCGAAGGCAAATAAAAGTAGCAATATAGCTAAACTTCTCTAAACAAAACCCGAGTCTAAACCCTAATAAATGACTTCTATTTATTAAGAGTCGGCGCTGAACGAGTACGTCGACGTGTTCCATCCGGACTACTGGTCAAAGGAAATTGTCCACGGGTCGGTTGGCAGGCCAAGCCGCAAGCCTTCTTGAGAATTGGTGCGTGAGGAGACTTGGGGCAGCCCAAAGTGCCATGGCCCACGTGGCTGATACTGATCAGTGGATTCAAAGCAAAACTCTTCTGGTCCTCTTGCACTCCACATGACATCGTTGATGGATGGTATGGAGTGGATGCTTCGGTGGCCATGCATGCATGCAAGGAGGATGGAGCGCATGCATGCATCACGAATTGCTTCATCTGGTTTTAAAACACAGTAGTCCCTGCCTTTTTTCATTCTTTTCTTTCTGAGTACAAGTAAATCATAACATGAATGTAATATAATATTTTTGTGAGTTAAATAATATGTCCAAAGGAACGAAAGTACCTGGTTAATAATTTGTGGTGTAATATTTGTAGACGTTTCTATGATAGCTATGTCCACATCATCCTCCCTTCCTTGTAAACAAAGCCGTCCTTGGCTTTTATTTATCTGAAACACATCATAGAACAACACAAAAATAGATGCAACGTATATAGGCCGTTCCGAAGCCGTTAGGTCATGAGGGTGAAATAAATTTGTAATAGCACTATTAGGAAAATCATGAAAAGTTTTATCCCACACAGAGTCTATGTATGAATTATGGGGATGCAAACTAACTATATGGGCACACTGTATATCCGGATCACAAGTTGGTACACTCAACGGAAACATTTCATAATTTATAGCAAGCATAGTGTGCGTAGTACGATCCGTTGATTTTGTTTTCCCATCAACTATTATTTCATCGGGAGTCATGGAAAGCAAGTTAATGGTTTTTTCCTTCAAACACGAGAGTATACGAATTTGTTCTACCATGATGGGTGACACTATTATCATATTGCCAAGGTCGACCTAACAATAAAGACCAAGCTTGCATAGGTACAACATCACAATCAACACAATCATGATACGAACCAAGTGTAAAATAAACTCTCACACGACATGTTACCTTCAACTTACCACAATTGTTCAACCATTGGATGTAATATGGATGAGGGTGTCTTGTAGTGGTGAGGCAAAGTTTCTCGACCATCTTTGTACTCGCCAAATTATTGCAGCTTCCCCCATCAATGATCACACGAACTGAATGCCCTTTGACAACAAACTTAGTTTGAAAAAGATTATGGTGTTGAGGCATCTCATTCTGTCCCACCTGGGCACTAAGTACTCGCATGGTTACAAGGCTTGGGTATTTATCTGCCATATCAACATTAATGTGTATCTCCTCATGCTCCTCCGTGTCACCTGCATGATTAGCAGCAAGCATGACATGTGTCTCTTCATCCAAATCACTAGCGGAGGAGTACTCACCATCTTGTCACATAATGAATGTACGTTTATTTGGGCAGTCCCTCATCAAGTTCCCGCCACCTTTGCATATATGACACTTCATGTCTCTTGTGCGTCCAGATGAGGTGGTGGGGTGCTAGAGATATTGCTTTCGAAGCCGCAGAGGATTGTGGAGCTGATTTTGAACTTGTTGGGAATGCACCATTGTTCGAGATATGTGGTGTTGCCTCGGTAGTGGGTGGGATAGTTGGAGAGTGTGTCCATGATGAGTGACGACCTGCAGAAAAGTTACCTCATCCCTTGTTGTGTCATCCCTGTACTTCCCTTTCAGCTTTACAAGCAAAATGAAACAAACGAGTAATAGAATTGTACTCTTTATAGTCCAATATATCCTGAATATCACGATTCAAACCACCTAAAAAATCTAGCCATCATAGCATCCTCGGTTTCAACTAATCCACATCGCACTAAGTCAGTTTGCAATTCTTGATAATAATCCTCTACAGAATTGCTACCTTGTTTTAAACGTTGCAATTCATTTAGTTTACCACGAGCATAATATGAAGGAACATAACGCTATCGCATTGCTCATTTTAAAGCATCCCAAGTAGTAGGTATATTATTTGCATTAATACGACAATATTCACTCCACCACATGGAAGTTAAGTTTGTAAATTCACTAGTGGCTTCCCTAACTCTTTGGTTCTCAGGAATATCATGACATGCAAATTTTTGTTCGACAGAAAGTTCCCAGTCAAGATAAACGTCCGGATTATATTTACCATTGAATGCAGGAATAGTAAATTTGATTTTGGCACTAGAGTGTTCATAATCTCTAACATCATACCTGGGTATACCTCGTGCCATACCTTGACAGTTGAAATGTAGTTGTTGATGAGCACGGTCATTGTGGCGGTCGTCCTCGGTGTCACCAGCATAATCCTCGTAATTATCCCCATGTTCCTCGGCGATGCAGGGAGCAATGGTTGCAGCATCAGTGGCAGTAGATGGGTGTTGTGGATGACCCATGGCCACACGTCGAGCTTGCGAAGTAGCGGCAACACCCGTGGAATTGTGAGGAACGGCGTTGTTGTTGACGAGGAGTGCAGTCTGCAGCTCGTCCAAACGTAACAAGATGTCTTGTAGTTGTGTATTGGCAACACCTTGTGCATCCTCGACGGCCTTGAGCCTCTCTTCTGCCACAATCTGAGCACCCTCAAGTTGGGCGAGACACTCGCTGGTGACTTTAACATCCGTGGTGAGTCCCTCAAGTGTGGGTTGATCCTGTGCCATTGTTAGCGAAAGAGAAAAAATAACAATGTATAATCCCTAGCAACTAACAGGATGTGGTGGACAAAATTCGCTCACACTTAAACTTAGCATCAAATTCTTACTTGTTCTTACAATGCAACAGGTGGTGATCGACGCGTTGGTGTTGGCTTCAAACTACCGATGAAGATTGGATGGAGCGATAACCCGGAATCAGTAGAGCCGGAACCTGTACTTATTGCTAGAAATAGTGTAGCTTCGCAAAGGCTTCTCCTCAACTCACAATATCAGTGGCACAACTTAGCAAAAAATAGTGCAAGTTGAATAATTGCTCAAACTCCTAACTAGTGCTGGCAGGCGACTAGTAAGAGACAAAACAATCTAAGCCCAGATACTGAATCAAATGAGTGGAAAGCCGGTGAATAGCTCTAAGTAGCTAGAATTAAGTGAGGTATAAACGACAATGTAGAGTAGCCAAGAGCACAAATTTATGATAGATGGAGTGGTGATCACAGAGCAGCCAAAATATAATGTCCTGAATGTCAAACAGAACAAAGTAGTCCCAAAACTGATGCTAGCCGGCTTGAATTTTTTTTCCAACTTGTTTTTTTTGCTTTTTTCTTCTTCTGCTTTTTTATCAAGCCGGTTACTAGCAGACTATGTATCCACACAAAATTAGAGCCGACAGAGAAAAGGAAAAAAATATTGAGACGTGTAACACGGAAGCTAGCGTTGTGCTAGTAGCAAAAGTGAGGCACGTATGATGATGTGCTGCATAGGCAAGACTAGCGTACAAGGAGAGAGAAAAAAAGAAGAAAAAAACAGCGGCGCTGCAGGGCAGACATGGCTCAGCTTGATGTCTGGGTTTTGGTGTTAAGTGCTGAGGCGCATGCAAGATGGTGGACACATAAGCTGGATGTATGGGCGTGTGGTTTAGCGGTGCTGAGTGACAGACAGAGCATGCCTGTATGTCTCGGGTCGCGAGAAGCGCGAAGCGTCAGGCTGATCTATGCGTGTGGTGATGATCACAACAATTTCTTTCTTTTGCTTTGTAGATTGAGAACTAGGGTTGCGGTAGAGATTATGTGGGTGGACAAAAATAGATTGATCTAGTAGATGAATTTCTCCCTTAGCTAATCTAAACTAGCACTAACTTTAGGATGAATGCAACCAAAAATTCAACAAAGCAAAAACTAGATGCAAAAATTGCTAAAGGCAAAAAAGGTAGGTGCAGCGGATGAACTAATCTAATGTTTTTGGCTTTTCTGTGGGTTGTAGGACTGAAAAACAATCTAATCTAAAAAAACTGCAAATCTTTCACCAATGAACCTGAAAACTGATACCACTTGATGTGAACTGGGGCCCGATCTTTCGATCAGAGGGAGATAACTGCGATTTTGGGTGGGACTTGACCCTCACGATCCGGCTACCAATCGTACAGGGAGGACCGTACACAACTGATATCCACGACAATCACTGAACCAACTTCACGGCGTTAACGACCGAGCCAACGGCGCGATCGACCTATCCACGAAGGATTTTTCCTGCAAGAAAATCAAAGAACATGCAAGAAAATAATAGCCACACAATCTCAAAATTGCAAAAATGCTAGATGGGATTTGTCTCACAAGATGGGGTTCCGATAGGATGTCTTGACGGTCGCACTAGCCGCTACGAGCGAAGCCAAATAAAAGTAGCAATATAGCTAAACTTCTCTAAACAAAACCCGAGTCTAAACCCTAATAGATGACGTCCATATATTAACTGTCAGTGCTGAATGAGTACGTCGACGTGTTCCATACGGACTGCTGGTCGAAGGAAATTGTCCACGGGTCGGTTGGCAGGCCAAGCCGCAGGCCTTCTTGAGAATTGGCGCGTGAGGAGACTTGGGGCAGCCCAAAGTGCCATGGCCCACGTGGCTGATACTGATCAGTGGATTCAAAGCAAAAATCTTTTGGTCCTCTTGCACTCCACGTGACATTGTTGATGGATGGTATGGAGTGGATGCTTCTGTGGCCATGCATGCATGCGAGGATGGAGCGTATGCATGCATCAAGAATTGCTTCATCTGGTTTTAAAACACAGTAGTCCCTGGCTCTTTTCATTCTTTTCTTTCTGAGTACAAGTAAATCATAACATGAGTGTAATATAATATTTCTGTGAGTTAAATAATATGTCCAAAGGAACGAAAGTACCTGCATAATAATTTGTGGTGTCATATTTGTGGATGTTTCTATGATAGCTATGTCCACATCACATATACTCAAAATGTCTGGGTATAATAATCACTTGATTCAACTGGGAGTTAATCTTCCTGATGATAGTGTCATTGACAAAATTCTTCAATCACTACCACCAAGCTACAAGAGCTTCGTGATGAACTATAATATGCAAGGGATGAACAAGACAATTCCCGAGCTCTTCGCAATGCTGAAGGCTGCGGAGGTAGAAATCTAGAAGGAGCATCAAGTGTTGATGGTCAACAAGACCACCAGTTTCAAGAAAAAGGGTAAAGGCAAGAAGAAGGGGAACTTCAAGAAGAACGGCAAACAAGTTGCTGCTCAAGAGAAGAAACCTAAATCTGGACCTAAGCCTGAGACTGAGTGCTTCTACTACAAAGGGACTGGTCACTGGAAGCAGAACTGCCCCAAGTATTTGGCGGATAAGAAGGATGGCAAGGTGAACAAAGGTATATGTGATATACATGTTATTGATGTGTACCTTACTAGAGCTCGCAGTAGCACCTGGGTATTTGATACTGGTTCTGTTGCTAATATTTGCAACTCGAAATAGGGACTACGGATTGAGCGAAGATTGGCTAAGGATGAGGTGACGATGCGCGTGGGAAATGGTTCCAAAGTCGGTGTGATCGCCATCGGTGAGGGGTTCCTGGATAGGGGGATATCCGGACAGCCGGACTATATACTTTTGCCAGACTGTTGGACTGTGAAGATACAAGATTGAAGACTTCGTCCTGTGTCCGGATGGGACTCTCCTTTGCGTGGAAGGCAAGCTTGGTGATTCGGATGATAGATCTCCTTCTCTGTAACCGACTCTGTGTAACCCTAGCCCCCTCCAGTGTCTATATAAACCGGAGGGTTTAGTCCGTAGGACAACAACAATCATACCATAGGCTAGCTTCTAGGGTTTAGCCTCTACGATCTTGTGGTAGATCAACTCTTGTAATACTCATATCATCAAGATCAATCAAGCAGGAAGTAGGGTACTACCTCCATCGAGAGGGCCCGAACCTGGGTAAAACATCGTGTCCCCAGTCTCCTGTTACCATTAGCCTTAGACGCACAGTTCGGGACCCCCTACCCGAGATCCGCCAGTTTTGACACTAACATTGGTGCTTTCATTGAGAGTTCCTCTGTGTCGTCGCTGTAAGGCTCGATGGCTCCCCCAACCTTCAACAACACAGTCCAGGATGAGACTTTTCTCGCCGGACAGATTTTTGTGTTCGGCGGCTTCGCACTACGGGCCAACTCGCTTGGCCATCTAGAGCAGATCGATAGCTACGCCCCTGGCCATCAGGTCAGGTTTGGGAACTTGAATTACACGGCCGATATCCGCGGAGACTTGATCTTCGACGGATTCGGGCCTGCATCGGGAGTACCGAACAGTCACGAAGAGCATGAATTTAATCTGCTATTGGATAGTATTCAGGATATCGCCCCTGCAGCCACTCCGGACCTAAATCCGGGGCAGATCGCGTCGACCGAGGACAGGTGGATAGACCCCGCCACGGAAGCCGCATACTCTTTGGTGGTAGAGCCGAACACAGACTCCGCTGTTAAGGAGATCTATGTCAATGGACCCCCGGACCTGTGTCCGGACATAGGTTCCGAACCGCGAGCGCCAGGGCCCATCAAGTCCGATTGGGCTCCAATAATGGAGTTCACCGCCGTGGATATCTTTAAGCACTCCCCCTTTGGTGATGTGCTAAATTCATTAGGGTCTCTCTCTCTCTGCCAGGAGATTCCTGGCCGAACTATGTCCGGCTCGAGTGGGAAGCAGGCGACGGAGCATTACCCACCACCCACCAGTTCATAGCCACGGTCAATGATTTCACCGACGTGCTTAACTTCGACTCCGAAGACATCGACGGTATAGACGACGATGCAGGAGAAGAACATGAACCACCGCCCACAGGGCACTGGACTGCCACCTCTTCATATGATATATATATGGTGGATACTCCCAAAGAAAACAATGGCGATGAGGCAACAGAAGATAACCCCTCAGGGAGGAAATCAAAGCATGGGCTTCATCGGCGCCACTCTAAGCCCCGCCACAGCAACACCGGCATTGGAGAAGAAAGCAATCCAGATGGTGCTGAAGAGGAATACAATCCTGATCAGCCTACCTTCGAGCAGGCCAAACAAGAACACGGACAGGTCAGCCCAGGTGAACAGGCGACGGACGAATACTTGGAGGACGACAACTATATGCCTCCCTCCGAAGACGAGGTGAGCCTCGGTGATGACGAATTTGGCGTACCGGAGGATCCCATAGAGCAGGAGCGCTTTAAGCGCCGGCTTATAGCCACTGCAAAAAGCCTAAAAAAGAAGCAGCAGCAGCTCCAAGATGATCAAGATCTGCTCGCAGACAGATGTACTGAGGTCCTGGCGGCCGAGGAATATGGACTCGAGCCCCCCACCAAGGGTTACCCAAAGCACAAGTTGCTACCTCAGCTAGAGGAAGAGGCTGTAGAGCCTGCACTACCAGCACAAGACCAGGCTGGCCGGCCACCTCGTGGCTGGGATAAAATGACGTACCAGCATGCACCCCCACGCCAGTTCACTACGGCCTGGGGCAATACGCAGAACCTGTGAGGCATATTGGTAAACAACGCACGACAACCAGGATCGATCTACAGATCACGGGGGCGCGCCACAGCACATGACGATGACCTCATGCCGGATACACTAATAATAAATCTGGCCGGGCCAAACATAACCGACCATACTTAGTCGGACTGCATCGTGACATATCCCGGCACAGAGGCGCCGCACACCCCCTCTGCTTCACTGATGAAGTAATGGATCATGAATTCCCAGAAGGGTTTAAACCTGTCAACATCAAGTCATACGATGGCACAACAAACCCCGCGGTGTGGATTGAAGATTTCTTTCTCCACATTCACATGGCTCGCGGTGATGATCTACATGCCATCAAGTATCTCCCCCTCAAGCTTAAAGGTCCAGCCAGACATTGGTTGAATAGCCTGCCACCGAACTCCATCGACAGTTGGGAAAATCTTGAGGACGCATTCCTCGACAACTTCCAAGGAACCTATGTGCGACAACCGGATGCTGATGACTTAAGTCACATTACCCAACAACCCAGAGAGTCAGCCAAAAAATTCTGGACTCAGTTCCTAACTAAAAAGAACCAAGTCGCCGACTGTCCGGACACCGAAGCCATAACAGCCTTCAAACACATTATCCGACTTTTGCGCGGGCGAAGATAGCTGGCTCGCCCGACACCTCAGCCAAGAGAAACCAAAGTCCATGACAGCCCTAACAACACTCATTACCGACTTTTGCGCGGGCGAAGATAGCTGGCTGGATCACAGCAACAAAGCAAACACCCCTGGCACATTAGAGGCCAGATATAGCACCCATAAACATCGACACAACAAACATAAGCGTCCCAAGACTAATGATGATGCCCGCGAGACGACAGTCAACGTCGGATTCCGCGGCTCCTAGTCTGGTCGGCAGAAAAAGCCACTTCAGCAAAGCAATTCGGGCCCATCCGTCCTGGACCGCATCCTTGATCGCCCATGCCAAATCCATGGTACACCAGGATCGGCAGCTAATCATACAAATAGAGAATGCCGGGTCCTCAAACAAGCCGGTCGGTCATACACCAAAAACAATAAAGGGGTCTCAAAGCAATGCAATACAGAGCAAAAGAAACTCCTACGCAATCCAACATGGTGAGTGTTATAAACACCACCCTAGAGGTTGTCTCCGGATCACCAAATGATCACCATACCGGAGAGTCAGTCTTCGACACTATCCCCCTATACAGTAACTCTTACGTACTGCCAGGGCGAACCATGTTGGCTAGATTCAACGTGGTACCATACCAGGCCCACGTGACATAGTCACAATTACGGGCACGGCCGAACTCCACTTCGGCACCGAAAAGAATACGACCACTAAAGTAGTGCATTGTGCCACCTTGCCGAACCTCGATTCGGCAGCCAACCCCTCGGACACCAATAAAGGAGTCCGAACTACCTCATGACAGGCTAGCTCGGCTCGACCAGACGCGAGTGAAATGCCCCAGCATAAGTTGGGAAGAGTCACGCCCTGCGGTCCAACCGCTCCGTGGCGCAGATACGTCTCTTAGGATTTTCCTTGCAGGATCTCTTTTGCGGATAATAGGACTGGCGCCAGGAAATCAACCTGGATGCGCAAAGGCAGAATCTTTGAACATTTCCCCCGAAGACAATCCGGACATACTTCGGATTCATACCTAGGATACGCCGTCATACCTCCTTTTTACAACATGAACAGTACCCATACGCATTAACGTATTACTTGAATACAACATGCAGAGTTATATGACATTTATCCGCTATCATCTACCATTGAAATTTTTAGTCATAAAAGGCATCCGAATATCGTTTTATGCCTTAAAACGCCAAGGGGCTTCATTATACCCGCACCATGGCAAGAAAGTCCAACCACCTTCTCGGTCGCTCGGCACCCCGAACTTATAGCATTATATGCATCAGCTCTGAATCATGTCTTGGGTCATTAGTGGGGTTTGCCCGGCTCCCATGTTTTGGTACCTTACGTTCCGCAATATCGGCTAAGGTAGCGCTGGGAGAACTACTGCGATTGTGTCCTGGTTCTTTCGGACGAGCACCTCAGTAGAGAAAGCCGAAAACTGACTGTCATGATAAGGCGAGAGCTGGTCAGCTGTTCGAGAGGTTGTAAAATCTCTAAAGATTTATTCCGCATAATGCCATCATAAATGCAGAATGCGACGGATCGGTCTACCGATCAGGTGCTGTTAGAGTCCCTCATGCGGTCTTCCGAACACCAGGGGCTGCCCCTACCATACTCGAATTCCTATGGCTAAGTGAGAGTGATAAAGCCCTATAGTCTGATTGCCTGGTTCGCTGTGCTGAACACCTCCTTTATGGACCCAAGAATGGGGTAAAGAGTGTTCAGGTGTATCCCAAACAACCTCGTATTTCCTACGTGGGGGCAGAAGCCGACGACTGGCCAACTCTCAAGACTAACATATAAAACGGCCGCACAGGAGGAAAAACTTTCATATAATAGGCAAATACATAAAAAAAGGTGACTTTGTTCCGCCTTACAAAGGACAACATGATTGCCTTCATGGAAATACAATGTCTTTGGTACATTGCTCCGCCACAAGGCGGGCTCCTTTCAGGACACCATCGTAATATAGTTCGGGCTTGCGGTGCTCCTTCCCCTCGGGTGGTCCCTCGGTCATCAACTTTTCAGCATCCAGCTTTCTGAGTGCACTTTCGCACGGGCAAATGCCATTCGCGCACCTTCTATACAAACCGACCGCTTAATGGTGTCAAGCCGAGGACAAGCACTCACAATTCGCTTCACGAGCCCAAAGTAACTGCTCGGAATAGGCTCGGCGGGCCATAGCTGGACAATCAGATCCTTCATGGCTAGTTTGACCGCCTGGTGCAGTTCGACCAGCTGCTTCAGCTGATCGGCAAATGGCACCGGATAACTCGGCGCCAAATACTGCGACCAGAAAAGCTTTTCCGTAGTCTTCTTCTCCTCAGCTCGATAGAACTGAGCAGCATCAGATATGCTGCACGGAAGATCCGCAAACACCCCTGGAGAAATCAGAAATCAACTGGTCACCTCGAATTTTTCTGCTATGGCATCAATAAATGCTCTAAATAGGAAAAGGCCCTACCAGCCGCAATCTTCCTCGCCTCCTGAATGTCCTTCAGAGCACCTTGGGCTTCCTCCTGAGCATTAGTTGCGGCTTGGAGAGCTCGGGTGAGTTCAGATTCTTTCAATGACAGACCCCGCTCCAAAGTCTCGCTTTTCTGCACGGCCTCCTGAAGCTCTCGTTCAGCTTCAATGATCCTGGCCTCGTGCTTCTCGCGAAGGGCCTGTTCCGCGGCTGCCTTCTTTTCGGCTAAGGCCACAACCTTCTTCAATGCCTCAATTTCAGCATTCGCCCCTAGAGCGCGCAATATACATACTTTCATTAGGCACACCTATTTCATTGTGCTAAACTTAAACAAGGTTTCGACATACCTTGGTGGTCCTCCAACTGCTTCTTCACCTGGCCAAGTTCTTCTTCGGCCCGCTCTAGACTCTGCTTCAGTCCGGATACTTCCACAGTATGAGAGGCGGCAGTCGCCACAGACGCATGTTTATAAAGGAAGAGATATATGTCATGCACTGAGTCTCCTGTGGGAGGAAATTTGATCCCCTGTCTGGTTCCTTCTTTCACCGGACAGTGTATCAGGGGCTACTATCTATACTATGACAAATCTTCTAAAAACTCCTGAAAACTTACCTCCAATCCTTTTATAAGGCTGATGCAGGATTCATTCAGTCCACTTTCAGCGGCCTGAACCTTCTCAATCACCATGCCCATAAGGGCGCGATGTGCATCGACGATGGAAGCGCTCTTTAGCACCGTCAATAAGCTGCCCTGCACCTCTGGTTGGGCAGAGGTCGTCGGTGGAGCAGGATCACCTCCTCTAGTCAAGGGGAGCTGCCCGTCTGAACCCGAAGCCTTGAAGATCTCTGGGGCTGTGTCCGGCTATGGGCCGAATCCAAGATCGCTCCCACCATCGACACTCAGCGGAGCCACCGCTCCCGTGTATCCGGACCCTGAGGTACGCCCCTCCTGGTTTAGCTCCTTTTCGGACGACACCTCGGTGTCATGCCCGAGCTTCGGGGAAGGGGCCCTCGGAGGTGTCTCGCTCTTAAGGGCATCTGAGCTCAACGAATCCTCCAATGAGGACTGTTCGGCACGAGACCTGGCCGGGCAGCAAAAAGTATGGCACCAATTAATTTATTTGTGCCTTGGTAATCCTGGAAGCATAGACATGTTCGGATTTTATGCACTTACGAGTTTACCAGGGGCTGGGCCCTGGGATCCCACTTCGGGCTGCTGTCGGTAGCCATAGTGGATGCCTCTGACAGGGGAGTTTTTCCCCTCTTAGGCAATTCAGCCTCCAGAGATGAGGAGGCCGTCCTTTTCTTTCCTCCCCCCGTGGGGGACTCATCTTCCTCCTCCTCTTCCTCTTCAGAGGAAAGAGGGTTATTGGAGTGTTCAGATTTTGTGTCCGAAGCCCCACGACGACGCAGGCCGCCCTGGTCTCCTTGGCCTCTCTGTGGGCCTCTTTCTTTGGTGCCTTGTAAGGCGCCGGGACCAGCATCTTCGTCAGAAGTGGTCCGGCCGGTTCTTCTGGCAGCGGGGCTGGACAGTGTATCCGCCCCGCCTTCTTTGTCCATCCCTAAGATAATTATGGGAAGTACGTTAGGGCATCTTCCCTGGGATAGGATAATGAAACATATGGATGGACAAAATATAATGACTACTTACCGGACTTGCGGGGCGGGACAGTTGGTATCCGCGGTCCGCGGCAGAGTCCGGCCATGGTTTGCCGGACTTAAAAAGCACCTTCCAGATGTCCTCGTGTGAGGAGCCGTAAAGTTCCTGCAGGGTCTGGTGCTCGGCCGGGTCATACTCCCAGAAACTGCAGGCTCGGTGCTGACAGGGAAGAACCAGGCGGACCAGCATCACCTGGAGTACGTCAACAAGCTTGATGGCCTTATCTTCCATACCTTTCACACGTGTCTGGATCACCGATAGCTCGTCAGATGAAGACCAGTTCAAGCCCTTCTCGGGCCAAGACGTAAGCCGCAAGGGGGCTCCGAATCGGAACTCAGGAGCTGCGGCCCACTTTTGCCGTGCGGCTCAGTGATATAGAACCACTGCTGGTGCCACTCCTTAATAGAATCATTGAAAGTACCTGTCGGCCATGTGACCTTGGGCATCCTGCTCACCATGGCACCTCCGCATTCGGCATGCTCGCCGTTCACCACCTTGGGCTTCACATTGAAGATCTTTAGCCATAAGGCGAAGTGTGGCATTATGCGGAGAAAGGCCTCGCACACGACGATAAACGTCAAGATGTTGAGGATGGAATTGGGGGATAGATCGTGGAAATCGATCCCGTAATAATACATGACGCCGTGAACAAATGGGTGAAGGGTAAACCCGAGCCCGTGGACAAAATGAGGGAGGAACACGACCCTCTCATGGGACTCCGGAGTAGGGACAATCTATCTCGCCGCCGGAAGGTGGTGGCCGATTTTCTGGGCGAGGTACCCGGCCTCCCGAAGCTTTTTGATATCCTTCTCCTAGACAATAGAGGCCATCCACTTGCCTCCTGCTCCAGATCCAGACATTTTTGGAAGAACCTTCGTTGGTGGAGAAGATGAACGCTCGGGCGTTAGGGCTCAAGCGAAAGAGAATGGACAAGTAGAAGGAGAAGGCATCGGTAAAAAGGAAGAGGCCTTTCCTCTTTATAGAGGCAATGAAACTCTGCGCCTCCCCGGTTGCCTAATAAAACCTGCTCGTTCCCCACTCACCGCGTTTGGTGGTGCAGTTGGGTTACCCACACCCGTATTGATGAGAATCCCGCGATAAGGGGGACACGATCTCTACTTTGACAAGACGTGCTAAAGAAACCGCCTCGCGATGTGTGCGGTACTGCGGTGGCTAGTTATAAAAAACGGTTCGAATAAAGGCCGGGCCGCGGCGTGATGTCACGCTACGAAGAGTTGTCAGCAGATTAAATTCATGGATTATTGTTCTCTCTACGGTGGTATGTGAAATTTGTCTTGCAGAGTTGGACCCAGTCCTTGTGTTTGAAATTTATCTTGGAGTATTCGGAGATGGAACCCACCTTGCAATGCTGAAGACAATCTGCGTGCCGGACTCATCGTCATTGAAGCCTGGTTCAGGGGTTACTGAGGGATTCTTGGATAGGGGGTATCCAGACAGCCGGACTATGTACTTTGGCCAGACTATTGGACTATGAAGATACAAGATTGAAGACTTCATCCCGTGTCTGGATGGGACTCTCCTTTGCGTGGAAGGCAATCTTGGTGATTCGGATGATAGATCTCCTTCTCTGTAACCGACTCTATGTAACCCTAGCCCCCTTCGGTGTCTATATAATCTGGAGGGTTTAGTCTGTAGGACAACAACAATCATACCATAGGCTAGCTTCTAGGGTTTAGCCTCTACGATCTCGTGGTAGATCAACTCTTGTAATACTCATATCATCAAGATTAATCAAGCAAGAAGTAGGGTATTACCTCCATTGAGATGGCCCGAACCTGGGTAAAACATCGTGTCCCCAGTCTCCTATTACCATTAGCCTTAGACGCTTAGTTCGGGACCCCCTACTCGAGATCCGCCGGTTTTGACACCGACAGTCGGCACGCTACCTCTACATCTACCTTCGGGATTAGTTTTAGACCTGAATAATAGTTATTTGGTGCCAGCGTTAAGCATGAACATTATATCTGGATCTTGTTTGATGCGAGATGGTTATTCATTTAAATATGAGAATAATGGTTGTTTTATTTATATGAGTAATATCTTTTATGGCCATGCACCCTTAAAGAGTGGTCTATTTGTCTTGAATCTCGATAGTAGTGATACACATAATCATAATGTTGAAGTCAAAAGATGCGGAGTTGATAATGATAGTGCAACTTATTTGTAGCACTGTCGTTCAGGTCATATTGGTGTATAGCGCATGAAGAAACTCCATACTGATGGACTTCTGGAATCACTTGGTACTTGTGAACCATGCCTTATGGGCAAGATGACTAAAACGCCATTCTCCCGAACAATGGAGCGAGTAATAGATTTGTTGGAAATCATACATACTGATGTATGTGGTCCAGCGAATATTGAGGCTCGCGGCGGGTATCGTTATTTTCTCACCTTCACAGATGATTTAAGCAGATATGGGTATATCTACTTAATGAAACATAAGTCTGAAACATTTGAAATTTGAAAGAATTTTAGAGTGAAGCTGAAAATCATCGTAACAAGAAAATAAAGTTTCTATGATCTGATCGTGGAGGAGAATATTTGAGTTACGAGTTTGGTCTACGTTTGAAACAATGCGGAATAGTTTCGCAACTCACGCCACCCGGAACACCACAGCGTAATGGTGTCTCCGAATGTCGTGATCGTACTTTACTAGATATGGTGCGATCTATGATGTCTCTTACTAATTTACCACTATTTTTTTGGGGTTATGCTTTAGAGACGGCTGCATTCACGTTAAATAGGGCACCATCAAAATCCGTTGAGACGATGCCTTATGAACTATGGTTTGGCAAGAAACCAAAGTTGTCGTTTCTTAAAGTTTCGGGCTGTGATGCTTATGTGAAAAAGCTTCAACCTGATAAGCTCGAACCCAAATCGGAGAAATGCGTCTTCATAGGATACCCAAAGGAAACTGTTGGGTACACCTTCTATCACAGATCCGAGGGCAAGACATTCGTTGCTAAGAATGTATCCTTTATAGAGAAGGAGTTTCTCTCAAAAGAAGTGAGTGGGAGGAAAGTAGAACTTGATGAGGTAACTGTACCTACTCCCTTATTGGAAAGTAGTTCATCACCGGTTCCTGTGACACCTACAGCAATTAGTGAGGAAGCTAAATATATTGATCATGAAACTTCAGATCAAGTTACTACCGAACCTCGTAGGTCAACCAGAGTAGGATCCGCACTAGAGTGGTATGGTAATCCTATTCTGGAGGTCATGTTACTTGACCATGGCAAACCTACGAACTATGAGGAAGCGATGATGAGCCCAGATTCCGCAAAATGGCTTGAGGCCATGAAATCTGAGATGGGATCCATGTATGAGAACAAAGTGTGGACTTTGGTTGACTTGCCCGTTGATCGACAAGCCATCAAGAATAAATGGATCTTCAAGAAGAAGACTGACGCTGACGGTAATGTTACTGTCTACAAAGCTCGGCTTGTTGCGAAAGGTTTTCGACAAGTTCAAGGGGTTGACATGGTGAGACTGTCTCACCCATAGCGATGCTTAAGTCTGTCCGAATCATGTTAGCAATTGCTGCATTTTATGATTATGAAATTTGTCAAATGGATGTCAAAACTGCATTCCTGAATGGATTTCTGGAAGAAGAGTTGTATATGATGCAACCAGAAGGTTTTGTTGATCCGAAAGGTGCTAACAAAGTGTGCAAGCTCCAGCGATCCATTTATGGACTGGTGCAAGCCTCTCAGAGTTGAATAAACATTTTGATAGTGTGATCAAAGCATATGGTTTTATACAGACTTTTGGAGAAGCTTGTATTTAGAAGAAAGTGAGTGGGAGCTCTATAGCATTTCTAATATTATATGTAGATGACATATTGTTGATTGGAAATGATATAGAATTTCTGGATCGCATAAAAGGATACTTGAATAAGAGTTTTTCAATTAAAGACCTCGATGAAGCTGCTTATATATTGGGTATCAAGATCTATAGAGATAGATCAAGTCGCTTAATTGGACTTTCACAAGGCACATACCTTGATAAAGTTTTGAAAAAGTTCAAAATGGATCAAGCAAAGAAAGGGCTCTTGCCTGTGTTACAAGGTATGAAATTGAGTCAGACTCGATGCCCGACCACTGTAGAAGATAGAGAGAAAATGAAAAATGTTCCCTATGCTTCAGCCATAGGCTCTATCATGTATGCAATGGTATGTACCAGACCTGATGTGTGCCTTGCTATTAGTTTAGCAGGGAGGTACCAAAGTAATCCAGGAGTGGATCACTGGACAGCAGTCAAGAACATCCTGAAATACCTGAAAAGGACTAAGGATATGTTTCTCGTTTATGAAGGTGACAAAGTGCTCGTCGTAAATGGTTACGTCGATGCAAAAGCTTTGACACTGATCCAGACAATTCTAAGTCACAAATCGGATACGTGTTTATATTGAACGGTGGAGCTGTTAGTTGGTGCAGTTCTAAACAAAGCGTCTTGGCGGGATCTACGTGTGAAGCGGAGTACATAGCTGCTTCGGAAGCAGCAAATGAAGGAGTCTGGATGAAGGAGTTCATATCCGATCTAGGTGTCATACCTAGTGCATCGGGTCCAATGAAAATCTTTTGTGACAATACTGGTGCAATTGCCTTGGCAAAGGAATCAAGATTTCACAAGAGAACCAAGCACATCAAGAGATGCTTCAATTCCATCCGTGACCAACTCCAAGTGGGAGATATAGAGATTAGCAAGATACATACCGATCTGAATGTAGCAGACCCGTTGACTAAGCCTCTCTCACGAGCAAAACATGATCAGCACCAAGACTCCATGGGTATTAGAATCATTACTATGTAATCTAGATTATTGACTCTAGTGCAAGTGGGAGACTGAATGAAATATGCCCTAGAGGCAATAATAAAGTTATTATTTATTTCCTTATTTCATGATAAATGTTTATTATTCATGCTAGAATTGTATTAACCGGAAACATAATACATGTGTGAATATATAGACAATATAGTGTCACTAGTATGCCTCTACTTGACTAGCTCGTTAATCAAATATGGTTAAGGTTTCCTAACCATAGACATGAGTTGTCATTTGATAAACGGGATCACATCATTAGGAGAATGATGTGATTGACTTGACCCATTCTATTAGCTTAGCACTTGATCGTTTTAGTTTACTGCTATTGCTTTCTTCATGACTTATACATGTTCCTATGACTATGAGATTATGCAAATCCCGATTACCGGAGGAACACTTTGTGTGCTACCAAACGTCACAATGTAACCGGGTGATTATAAAGGTGCTCTATAGGTGTTTCCGATGGTACTTGTTGAGTTGGCATAGATCAAGATTATGATTTTTCACTCCGATTGTCGGAGAGGTATCTCTGGGACTTCTCGGTAATGCACATCACTATAAGCCTTGCAAGCAATGTGACTAATGAGTTAGTTGCAGGATGATGCATTACGGAACGAGTAAAGAGACTTGCCGGTAACGAGATTATGCTAGGTATTGAGATACCGACGATCGAATCTCGGGCAAGTAACATACCGATGACAAAGGGAACAACATATGTTGTTATGCGGTTTGACCAATAAAGATCTTCATAGAATATGTAGGAGCCAATATGAGCATCCATGTTCCGCTATTGGTTATTGACCGGAGACGTGTCTCAGTCTTGTCTACGTAGTTCTCGAACCCGTAGGGTCACTACAAAAAAAAGACACATCCGTAACATTTTGGGCTGAACGAATTTTTTTCCTGTCATACATATGACACTTCTATGACGATAATTGTGACAAAACCTGGTATCATCATAGATGTGGTGTGCTTCTACTTCTATGACAAAAAATCATGACAGAAAATGGGCTTTTCATCCTGGGCGGGCCGGAGACGCAGCTGCATGACATTCTTTGGGCTGTCCATGACAGAAAAAATCGTGGTAGAAGTGAGGGCGAGGAAAATTTCGGGGAGTTCCTGGTTATGGTGGGTGGTCGGGGGCTGAGCGATGTGCATTTCTCTCATACACGTACGCGCATGTGTGCAAGGCGTTGGCTCTAACTGAACCCGAGCGAGGGCATTGGGTTCTAACTGAACCCGAGATTGCACTGTAGGCTATGCGTTACTGAACCCGAGCGATCGATCGATGGCTCTTAACTGAACCCGATCAAGCGATTCCTTCGCTACTGCTGCTAACTGAAGCCAATCGATGCTACCTCTCTAGATGAACAGTGAGCGTTGCGGGGGGGGGGGGGGGGTGGATGAACAGTGAGTGGTGGGAGTGGATGAACAGGACCCGTGGCGTTTCCTCTGGATGAACAGGACCCAATCGATCGAGCCGGTTGGGGCTGGATGGACAAGACCCCATGGAGGGCTAGATGGACAAGATGACCCCGTGGAGGGCTGGATGAATAGTAGATGGTGGAGGAGTGGATGAACAGTATCCCGTGAAGGGGTGGTTGAACAGGAGCCTGTGGAGAGGGGTGGTTGAACAGTAGCCGGTGGAGTAGCACGCGGTGGAGGCTGGATGAACAGGAGCCCGTGGATGAATAGTCGCAGGTGGAGGCTAGAGGAGGTCGATGGTGGATGAACAGTAGCCCGTGGAGGCTGGAGGAGGTCGACGGTGGAGATGAACAGTATCCCGTGGAGTCCCGCTTTGCGGTACGCCACACCCCTCCCGATGAACAGGACTGCCGTTTCGACCGTAGCGCTCCAACAAAAGTCTGTTTCTTCCATTTTGCGGTACGTCACACTCCTCCCGATGAACAGGACCCCCGTTTCGATCGTAGCGCTCCAACACAAGTCCGTTTCGCATTTTGCGATACACCACACCCCTCCCGATCAACAGGACCCCCGTTTCGACCGTAGGAGGTCTGTTTCCTCCGTTTTGCGGTACGCCAGACCCCTCCCGATGAACAGGATCCCATTTCGAATGTGGCCGGTCAAACACAAGGCCGTTTCCTCCGTTCTACGGTACGCCAGGCCTCTGTTTCCATCGCCTGTTCCGTCCAAGCCCTCCCGATGAACACGACAACGCATTCCATTCCGACCCAGCCGTTTGGCTCCCCATGAACACGACGACGACGCTGTTTCTCCGTTCCGACCCAGCCATGTACACGAGCCCTGGCCGTACGTATGTGCGGGTAGGCGTTCGAGACCCCGCCCGTATGTACACATATGTGGCCGTATTTTCTTTCTTGCGCACTGGCCGCTGTACGTACGTGTACATGCTACGTGCGCGCCTCTACTACGACACGTGCGCGCCTCTACATCGTACAGTATATATGTACGTACACGTTCGCGACCAGAATGACAACGCTACATACGCTTCGACCAGGTCGGTCCCGACTGTCAGGCACTTCCTTGCGTGCGAAGATGTGGCTAGTGGGTCCCATCAGTCAGGGGGGCGAATCATTTTTTTTGCCCAGACGCACTTCCTTGCATGCAAAGGTGTAGCTGGTGGGTCCCAGCAGTCAGGGGGCGAATCGTTTTTTTTGCCCCGACGCACTTCCTTGCGTGCGAAGGTGTAGCTGGTGGGTCCCAACAGTCAGGGGGGAAACATTTTTTTCACGAAATACGATGGCCCGTCCGGTGGGTCCCCGCTGTCAGGTGGAGGAATAATTATTTTGCGCGTAATAAGGAGGCACTTCCTTGCTGCGGTCGTGGACCCAACTGTCATACTCTCCATGTACAGTCCACATCCGATGGAAGCCATTCCTTGACCATGTTGACCACGCCGCGCCGAGAGCACCAGGGCGGTGGACGACGGCGAGGCCTAGGAAGGGGACGACATGGAGCCGGGGAAGATGCAGCAGTGGATGTCCACACGTAGAGGAGTACAAGGGTTCGCTAGTTCGCTGCGGTGTGAGGCTGTCGTTGCTGCAGAATAACAGGGGTGTGGGTGAGTAGAGGGATGGCCTGGCCAGTGGTGGGAGTAGTAGGCGGCAGTGTGGCATCCGTCGTATCATAGCCGGCCACGGGAGGTAGGAGCATGCGGCACGACCGGCGCTGCTTTGGGCGGCTGGAGCAAGAAGACCAGAGGTTGAAGAAGCACTACGGCCGTTGGATGGACATCGTATGGTCACTGGAGCTAGAATCGTGCATATTGACTAAGTTGACAAACCCTCCATCCCCGTCAACTTAGTAGGCCCACAAGTCAGACTGCCACTATACTGGGTCCCAGCTAACAGGGGGAGTATTCATTTTTTTGTGCGTAATAAGGAGGCACTTCCTTGCGTGCGAAGATATAGCTGGTGGGTCCGAGCTATCAGCAGTGGTAACGTTTTTTTCACGAAATACAGAGGCCCTTTCAGTGGGTCCCTGATGTCAGGTGGAGGAATCATTATTTTGCACGTAATAAAGAGGCATTTCCTTGCGTGCGGCCGTGGACCCAGCTGTCGGCCTCTCCACTTATAGTCCACTTCAGATGCATGTCGGTGGTTAACCACGTTGACCAGGCCGCGCCGAGAGCACCAGGGCGGTGGACGATGGCGAGGCCTAGGAAGGGAACGACACAGAGGCAGGGAAGACTCGGCAGTTGTTTCCCACGCGGAGGGGAGTACGACTGTACGAGGGTTTACTGGTTTGTCTGCCATCGCCGGAGAGTAACAGCAGGTGTGGGTGAGTAGAGGGATGGCTTGGCCCGCAATGGGAGTACGGTGGGGCGGTGAGCCCTGTGCGGCAGCACAGCCGGCCGCGGGGAGGAAGGAGCAGGCAGTCCCGTCGGCGCTTGTTTGAGCGGCTGGAGCAGGAAGAGCAGAGATTGAAGAAGCACGACGGCCATTGGATGGACATCCAACAGTCACTGCTTGTGCGTCAACCTTTTTTTAGGAAAGCCTCAAATCTGTGGAAAATAGCCTACAACCCATCTTCCATTATTTCTAGTAATTTACAGCCCATTTGCTAATTCTTAAGGTTTTTTTGGAGCCCATATTCTTTTTGTTAGCATTACATCCCATATTGTGGCCAAGGTTAAAAAATTATTCAAAATTTTACATATTTCGGTGCGGTCTGAACTGTTTTTAATCCCGAAATTTTGACTCACATTCAAACTGATTTTAAAAATAAATGTATATCAATATAAAATCCAACAAATTCTCCATGCATAAAAATTAATGTAATTTAAAATCTTGAAATAAAAAAAATATATTTGAAACTAATTGTCAATTTGATGTGTTTTAAAAATGTACAACCCATTTCTCATTACTGATGGGCCATTTTCTCGGCTAGCCAAATCAAAGCTCTCCTCGTGTTGAAAGATTTGCAGCCCAACAGGCCTGACAAAGCGACTTACTTGGTAAATCACAAAAAACTTGGTTGTGGCCGTGGATCCAGCTGTCAGCCTCTCGACGTACAATACTCTTCCGATGGAAGTCATTCCTTGACCACGTTGACCACGCCGCGCGGAGAGCACCACGGCGGTGGACGACGGTGAGGCCTAGGAAGGGGACGACGCGGAGCCGGGGAAGACGTGGCAGTGGAAGCGTTGGTGAGTGGAGGGATGGCCTGGCCAGCGGTGGGAGTAGTAGGGGGCGGTGAGGCCTCCGCGGCAGCACAGCCGGCCACGAGAGGCAGGAGAAGGCGGCACGATCGGCACTGCTTTTGGCGGCTGGAGCAAGAAGACCAGAGGTTGAAGAAGCACGATGGTCGTTGGATGGACATCGTACGGTCACTGTAGCTAGAATCGTTCATATTGACTAAGTTGACAAAGCCCTCCATCCCCGTCAACTTAGTGGGCCCACAAGTTAGCCTCCCACCAAGGTGGGTCCCAGCTAGCAGGGGGAGTATTCATTTTTTTGCTTAATAAGGAGGCACTTCCGGTGGGTCCGAGCTGACAGCGGGGGGGGGGGGGGGGCGTTTTTTTCGCGATATACGGTGGCCCGTCAGGTTGGTCCCAGCAGTCAGGGGGCAAACATTTTTTTTGCAAAATACGGTGGCCCGTCCAGTGGGTCCCTGCTGTCAGTTGGAGGAATCATTATTTTCCGCGTAATAAGGAGGCACTTACTTGCTGCGGCCGTTGACCCAGCTGTCAGACTCTCCACGTACTGTATACTTTCGATGGAAGTCGTTCCTTAACCACGTTGACCACGCCGCGTTCCGTTGCATGCAGACGTCCATGGGCGTGGTGCGTCCCCACTGTCAGCCTCTCACGTACAGTCATCTTCTGATGACTCTCGGTTGTTGACCTCGTTGACCACACCGTGCCGAGTGCACCCAGACTGGAACGACCCAGAGATGGGGAAGACGTGGCAGTGGAGTCGCAGATGGAGAGGAGTGGGAAACTTCACTGGTTCGGGTGCGTGGCACGGCAGCACAGCCGCGATGCCACCCACGGAAGACAAGAGCAAGAACAGAGGTTAAAGAAGGAGCACGGCTGTTGGATTAACATCCAACGGCCCAGCTGCTAGAATCATTTGTTGATTAAGTTGACAAAGCCATGCGTACACGTCTCCTTAGTAGGCCCACAAGTCAGCCACCAAATCCGACGGGTCCCAGCTGTTAACGGGATGAATAATTTTTTCGCAAAAGAAGGAGGCACTTCCTTCCGTGCGAAGATACAGCCGGTGGGTCCCAGCTGTCAGGTGGAGGAAACATTTTTTTCAGCTTAATAAGGAGGAACTTTCCTTGCGTGCGACCATGGACCTCGTGGGTCCCAGCCGTCAGGCTCTCCACGTACAGTCCTCTTCCGATGACTCTCGTTTGTTGACCACGCCGCACCGAGCACAGCGAGGCGATGGACGACAGCGAGGCCCTGGACGGGAACGACTCGGAGATGGGAAGACGCGGCAGTGGAGTTGCAGATTAAGAGGAGGAGAAGGGTTATAACTGGTTCTGTTGCGGCGTGGGGCTGTAGTTTGTGGAGAATAACATGAGGTGTCGAGGGGTGGAGGGATAGCCTGACCGGCGGTGGGGTAGCGCTTCGCAGCACTGCGTGCTAAGCAGAGCCGCTAGCCTTTGGAGGCCGGACCAGGCGGTCCCGGCGACGCTGGAGGAAGAAGACGAGAGATTGAAGGTGCATGCCGGCCATTGGATATAAATCCAATGGCTATGGATGACACAATCATTTGTTGACCAAGTTGACAACGCCCTGCGTAGGCTTCGACCTATTGGCCCACATGTCAGCCTGCAAAAATGTGGCATATATTTAACCCATGTTTTCTAGAATGTACAGTCCATTTGCTGAGCTGGGTGAACAAATAATTTCGCGTCAATCAGGCCCATTTATATTTTCTAAGAAATCCCAGCCCATTTGCACTTCCTTGAAATACACGTATTAGGTGGGCTCGTTATATATATATAATGTTATGTTAGAAGGAGAAATTAATATCAAAGAATAAACCGGAGAGGCACATTTTATATATATATAATTAACAAATTAGCGAGTTATTGCTCAAAATAAAAATGAGCGCGTTATTATTAAATTGGTCCTTAAAATCTTTGCAAGCTTTTGTACGCAATCACCAGGATTTTCCTTGCCTGTTCCGTTTCAAAAAAAAGGATTTTCCTTGCCTGTGAGTCAAAAACAACCAGGATTTTCCTTGCCAACTTCTGTTAAACATTTACTTTTATAAGTTAATAACACGTGGGATGTTTTTATAATGTATATATAAGTCCCTATAAATATATGATAATAGTAATAATATTAATATATATAATGTGGTTAGAAGGGAAAACATAAATTGGACACAACATTACTATTCTTATATATAGATAAATAGAACAGATACCTGCGTTTTATACCCCACAGTAGGCATACTAACAAGTTCAGACACAAATACAACAGAAATGGTAAACATTCGTATCAAACTCAGGTTCACAGGACATGTTCATATTCATAGCCAACATTCACTATCAACAACTCAAAAGATTCATATATACACAAGCTATCTATGCATCCAAATGATTGATAGATCACACGACAATATTCATACATAATTCACAAAAAGATTCAGATATACACATGTTCAGTATGTTTACGCATCCAAATGATTGAGATCACAGCCAATATGATCCATGGACGAACTTTAATTACCTAGGGTACAGACTGGTAAATGGTGTTCAATCGAAGGTACTTCTTGCTAAAATTAGTTCTTGTACGAGTAAACTTTCGAGTACAAAAGAGGCAGCACAGACAATCTGAACTTTGCTTGTAGGTTTATCCTCAAATAGTGGCCTCATGCCGAGGGAGGTTTGTGCAACTTGGCCACTACTTTCATCCAACTAGTTTACTGGCTCATCTTGGTACTGTATCTCGCCAAAATTCTACATTGCAGACGAGAAAGGAGGCGGTTGAGAAAATGAACCACCCAAATTTTTTGTGCAGTTCAACTGAAATGGAGCATCCTTGGCATGCAGACTGATTAAGTGCCAGATGAATATACACGTCAACCAACTTGTCTGGAATCTTTAGACTTCATGCCATATAGTTCGCTACCATATGTGCCGATAACCAAAAGGCACAAGTTGGGAGCAAAGACTGGACTAAGTTTTTCTGGGCTATGCACCAAGCAATATTTTTGGCGTTCACTCTCCTAATACTTGGAGTTTGACAATTGGTTGACGCCGGTTGATACTCGAATTAATATAGGCACTTCTACTTGTAAACATCGATGCTTGTCTGAGTGAACTTTGGAGTACATAGTAGCAGCATAAGTACCTGTCCATCTGATCATTTTGTGCAGTTCTACTGAAATCACCCGATGTAATGATTTGCATACGAGTTCAGGCTCCAAATTACTCCTTTATGAGATCGGCAAACAGCAGCACAATACCAAATTACCAATACATATGACAGGCACAATAATCAGGATAAAGACCAGTACCAACCTGTGTAAGGTAGCATATCAATTACTATTTCCTTTGACTGGAAGCCGAGATAAGCCAAGCGACTGACAGCAAAGGAAGAAAGCAAGCCGAGATTAGCGACTGACAGGAAAGGACGGAAGCTGTCGAGGCAATGAAGCACCCACAGTTTTTGTGCAGTTCCACCAAAATCGAGCATCCCTGTTGGCACATATATTGAGAGAGTGAGATTACTGTAATAGTGGGACTAGTTGATGAAACATACACTAACAAATAGAAGCACCCTCATTATCTTAATGGGTAAAGTTAGCAACATAGTAGTCTTGCTTAAAGAGAGGTATTAGTTTATTTAATCAGTGCCAATTAGCTCAACACTCAAAGCATTGCCATTTATCATAGGTTGCAAAACTTTAACATGCAAAGATAAAGGAGTTTCTCATGACAGTAGCACGATACAAATAGAGATGACATCAAACTAATATGGATGAAGGCCTTAGGCCCGTACCAACCTGAGAAAAAAAGCTTATTCATGTAGTCCCATAAGAGATGATAAAGCACTCACTGGAATCACACAATAGTATATATTTTTTGCACTTCAAATGTATGGTTGAAATCACTCTTGTTTACCAGTGCTGAGATTATATCGAAAGATTATCAAGAACTTCCAGCAGAGTTAAAGCACTGGCTGGGATACAGTTCATTGTATTGTCTTGTGTAGTTCCACTAAAATGTATGATTGGCACAACATGATCCCTGTTTGCACAAGTAGGAACAAGGTGAAACCTTCATTAGCTTAGTGAGAAAGGATAGGAAGACATTAGCATATTACTCAAACAGTAGCATCAAATTCATGATGGACAATACGCAAAACATTGCCTCATTGAACCAATGGCAATAAATTGACATGCAAAACAATAGCACTATTATGTCATGACACTAATAATATTCCCTCCCTGCTCCACCACATGATTCACCTCCATAGACAAACATACACACGTACATGATTCAGCATAGGGTCCTACTAAAGATTTGTTTAACTCCAACAGGAAAATTAGGCAGTAATAAATTAGTGGTACTTAAGTACTCCTAATTAATTAAGTGAGACAACAGAAGTGGAAGGGCTCCCTGGAGGATCGTCTCACATGTAAGGTAGTCGTTGCCGGAGCCCTTGAATGGCCTCGACTGAGGCCTCTGGCTTCAGCAAGATCGCCTTGGCACTGTTTATTCTTCTTCTTCTCCTCTTCATGCTCTGTTTCTCTTTCTCCTCACCAGTTGGTGAAACCAAGTACATGATTGGCCTTCTAATTCAGAATTGGTTTTGTCAGTGAGGGAGTACAAGTGTACTAGTAAAAAATAGCATTATTTTCTCATGGCAGTCGGAAAATAGAGATGAACACATGCATTAAATATCATTCTTACCTAAAGGAAGGTTATGGCGCCAATATGGATGATGAGGATTGGAACACAGATCTCCCTTTGTGCAGTTCCACCGAAATGAACCAACTGTTCCATTCTGACATTCCAGTTAAACAGCACAAAAGTCACTTCTTTTAAGAAGAGTTTTGTGCAGTGCACCAAAAGGTCACAACAGCAACCAGGTGAATTGGATATCCCTGTTTGCACAAAAAGGTACAGAGGAAACAGTCAGAGTCTCAAACAATTATAGGCAAAAACATTTGGCTAAACTTGTCATGGCTTATAATAGTGGCATGGCTTCATTTTTACCAGGGGCATTAGATTAAGAACAACTAAATATTTGGTATAAGGGCATGGGACAGTGGGTGCACCAGCAGTCCAGCACCATGTACGTAAACAGGGGCATAAAGTGGTGATTCATAGTTTGTTGCCCCGAGAAACAAACATCCAAGAAACATATCTGGGTTGGTCCCATTTTTGTTCACTCTAGCCACCTACTCCTATGTGTGGATAGCAAATCTAGTCCTGGTCATACCACTGTGTACACGTTACCCCTATATTTCCCTTTTCTACCAAGAGACCGGTTGGATGACCAGTCTGTACTACTTTCACCCCCTTTCCTTCCTGTTTGTACCAAGTCCGATGTACATACTAAATTCCCCCACCCCCACTTTATTTCTTGTTTGAACCAAGTACTCCCTCCGTCCGGAATTACTTGTCATCAAAATGGATGTGTCTAGAACTAAAATACATATAGATACATCCATTTCAATGACAAGTATTTTCGGACGGAGGGAGTACAAGATTCGACTCCATGAAGTAGTTTTACCTCTAACAATAGAAGAAAAAAAATAAGTGACGTTGGACCATCCGATCGAGAGGGGCTGAGAGGTAGAAAATGATGCACATGCAGCGACGTAGCGAGCTGGGGAAGTAGAGCTAAGGCGGTTTCGAACGAAGATATACCTGAAGGTCGTCGGGGTGTGGGTAGGTGGATGGCGGGAGGCCGGATCCGCCCACAGGCAACAATGAAGGGATCAGAGGACCTCCCGCGTCAGCGCTCGGCCAAAGATAACGGTGCGGCCGGTAGCGGGTCTCCTCCCTCACTGTCGACGACGGCCTAAACGCTTCCCCTCCTCCCCTTGACCGGCGGAGGAGGATATGTCCGGATCTCTAACCAGCGGTGAGGATAGAAAGCCAGTGTTTTTTGAAGGGAGAAAGACAGTGTTACTACCCCTATCTTGTTTAGATCTGGAGAGGATGAGAGTGTGTGAATAGAGCAACCCTAGCAAGCAAGCGCGGAGGCTCCATCAAAACAATCGTTTAAAATTGTGTACTACTACATGCCAGGTCGCGGTTTTTTTAGTTGTTGATTGTTTTTTGAGATAGCTACCCGCTTGTTCCAAGTGGTGTTACGGTGTGCCAGGTCGCACTTTGTATCGTTCAAGTCTGGTACTACAAGTCCCTCCATTAAATGAACAACCACCCCCTCGTAAAAATTGTGAACAAGCCCACGGCTAAAATTAGCGGAAACGTGGGTTGCCCCAACATGCATTATTATTTATATTTTCTACTCCACATGTCATAGACACAAAAATAATGTGTCATAGACACAAAAATTGTGGCAAGATTCCCTTAGGCAAGCCAAAGTGTGTCTAACAATTTGAGCAACTCAGGTTAGGCAAGTGTGGCAAGTGTGGGAAAAATAATGTGGCAACATAAGACAAACATAGTCACAATCCAAACAGCCCCGTAATTTTTTGTGACATGCATGAAAATTTGGTTAGTTAAATTTATAGTCAAAATTTGGCAAGGTGCATCAAATCAACACATGCAAGTATCAAAAGGAAAGTCACGGCATGCATGCATGCGTTGTACTCCCTCCGTTTCCAAATATAAGTCTTTTTAGAGATTGCAACAAGTGACTACATACGAAGCAGAATATGTCTACATACGAAGTAGTCCATTTGAAATGTGTAAAAAGACTTATATCGAGTGCAGTGCTTTGATGTGTCGCGTCAACTCGTACAAGACCGAGAAATTTGATTACTACAACGCCCTCTCCCTCGCGGACTGAGCTCCGGTGCCTTAACTGCACCTGCCTTTGGCTGCATGACAGGAGGGCCAACCACCTGTTGGGCCCACCTGTCATAGACGCAAAGGCAGGAGCAGTAAGTAGAAGCTTTCGCTACACGCTATCCCTCCCGCACGAGGTGGACGGACATGCAGCAGTGGATTCGATACTGTAGAAGTAGGAGTAACATCATTGTTCGTCTTCTCGAAGAGGCGAAGAGCCAAGCGCAACCCGAACGTGGCAGTTGCGAACGCTCGCGTGGTGCGGTGCCTTGGAGCACGCATATAGTAGCCAGGCTCTTGCATGAGACAAAATTGCTATTGTTTAACAATTAAACTCCATCATCCATTGGTTGATACTCATTCTGCATAGGTCCACGCGCTTAGCACCGTTTCCTCCTGGGGTCACCAATGTTTATTTGCTAATTAATAGCATTGCTTGCAATGAACTAGCCATTGCAAGTCATTAAAAGCATGCACACCTCTCATCTCTTATTGGTTGATATGTCAAGAAACAAGAAACAAGGTAGAAGTTAATGCACCGCGCCTAAGTGTTTTGGGACTATTTGGTTTTCGTAAGATGACTTACACACCTAGACGGAGGGAGTAGTATAGCCCTGTAAACCGGAAAGGAGTATTTGCCTTTCTAGAGATTTCAACAAGTGACTAGACTACACCGCGTGCAGCCGTGCAGTACTCCCTCCCTTCCGGTTTATAGGGCTCAAATCTCAAATCTCATGAACCAAGGCATTTTGCGATTGGAGGAATGTATCTCGTACTACTTTACAAAACTACCCTAATTAAACTCATGCATTAATTACGTAGTTCTCTCGTTTTCCTCTCCGCCTTGGTCGCGGTGCACAATATTGAGCACTCCTATATGACTAGCCGCTCTATCTACATGCGGGACATTTCAAAGCATCCGGGCCGCGTGCCATCCACCAAATCACAGCGAGGTGCTACAGTCGAGACTCACCTGTCACCCCGGTGTGGCCGTCATGACCCGTCATATCACAAAACCCACACCTTTACCAGCAGTGGTAAGGTGGCCTCCAAGTTGGACTGGACGAAGCAACCATCATTTCACTGGAACGCTCGTTCAAGCCCTTTCTTCCCTTTCTTGAAGAAAACCTCACTCCAGGCTACTCACTTCTGCCATTTTTCTTCTGTACCGACGAAGGAAAGGTGGGCGAATCAGTTATGCTGCTATATTTTCATTCCAAGAATCTTCTTTTTGCGAAGCACCGACCGATTCTCACATCCTATTCTTTTCCCGTTTTCATTGCGATTGTGGTTTCCTTTCGATTGCTTTTTGTTTGTCAGTTCATTGATGGATCCTGGAGCACTAGGCAAAGAGTTGCCGGCGGACAACCCACTGGAGACAGCGATCTCCAGGAAGCGAGCACCGACCAACGAGTTGACCATGTTGGCGGGCCAACCCATGGAGACGAAGAACTCCAAGAAACAAGCACTGGCCAAAGAGTTGAGGACGTTGGCGGACGAACTCCTCAAAGAAAGTTGGAAGAACAGCAAGGGCCCCACCGTGCCTACCCCAGGAACTCTGATTGCCACCTATGTGAGGCTCAAGACCGAGTTTGAGGAGATAGTCGCCGTTGAGAAGCAGTATTCCCCTGGCAAGGTGATGGCCCCCATCGAGGACGAGGAGATGGCCCCCGGAGGGATGAGATCCCCCGGTGAGCTGCACAAGGTAAAAAATAATGGCTTATTACCATAGTTGTGGTTTTTGATTATTTGCAATGTGCTTGCTAATATGTTAGGGTTGTGCAGGTGCCGGTGGACGTCCTTGATGATTCCGATGTCGTGGCCCGTCCTGTTGGCATCGCCCCGGAGATCGATTCCGATGCCGCTGTCCATCCTGTGGACATCGCCCCAGAGATCGATTCCGATGTCGCGGTCAGTCCTGTGGACATCGCCCCAGAAATCGATTCCCATGCCGCTGTCCGTGCTGTGGTCATTGCCCGAGAGATCGATGACAAGAAATAGTTGGTCGCGCTAATCCTTCAGGGTAGTTTGCATTGCCCTGTGTTTAATTACCAGAACGATGCGTGTTATCAAACCATCTTAGGGCTAGTGCACTGTCTTGTGTGGGCGGATCTTGCTACTTTTGTTTGATAGTGAATCATGCGATGAATCATGCGAACCCTCTCTGAGTTATGGAAACAGATGTATCCTCACCAGCTTTTGATGTAATATATGGCATGCTTAGATGTAAGTTTGAACTGTTTATCATATCAGCAGGGCTTGTTTGATGATTCTTGGTGTTAGTAGGCTAGCTACTGTGCGAGCTATAGTACTTGCAAAACACTCACCGAAGAGAAACGTTGGGGCTGATGAGCTCGTGGTACGCTTATACTTATCCCTCGTCGATCGACCAATAGCCCTAGCTCCTAAAATTGTAGGCTTAGCGATCAATCAGACAATAGTCGACACGGATACATTCAGGCCTCATTTGGTTCATAGGATAGGAAAATCATAGCAAAAGTACACAGAACGTGCAACACAAAATCATAGCAGTGCAGAGACATACTCCCTCCGTTCCAAAATAGATGACCTAGGCGGGCTAGTTTGGCCTAGTGGGTTTCAGTGATATGACGTGGTACAGTGCCGTCCAGTCTTCGCGTGTGGTAGCAGTATTGCGGGTACAGTAAGTTTTCTTGAAGAAGCGGAATTCAACGAAGTCATGATGGTTCCTTCGTCCGAACAACTTACAGTGGGAAAGGTTGGGCCTGCGATACGACCGGGGTAGACCAGGATAATTTTGTGCATGGCAGGTGGACCAGGATGGTCGACGTCCCACATGTCGGCGAATGAAAGTATTCTTTCCTTTATAGAGGACGAGCAACGAGTATTCATTGTTTATTTTTTATGAAAGCTATTGTCTCCACTGTTACTCCTTGACTTTGTCAATGCCTCTCTCTCCTCCACATAAGCGGGGACTACTTGCTATGCATGCGACGGGCAGCTGGCGTCTTGAGGGGCCAGGGCGGTCAGAGCGGGCTCCGGAAGCGGTCCGGACTCCAGCATGGCCCACCTCACATTATCACCATATATTTCTTGGAGTCCGTGCGCGGCGGGCGGGCGATCTCTTCTCCCTCCCCCGTTTCTCTCTTCTCAGCCGACACCCGCCGAGCGATTAGATTTCGGCTATCGACGGTTTATTCAATTACAGTCCCACATGTCAGTGAAATTGCAAGACAACGCGTGTCCCCTCTGGTGAGCGGCGTGCGAGCCGGACTGTCGGGGGTGCGACGCGTACGAGTCGTAAGTGTGCCGCCTTTTCCTTTAGAACTTGCGAAGCGTAACATTTTCGCGCGATCGATCGATAAAATGACGAGGGCGGTGCTTTCCCGCTCGTTAGGCGGGCTAGTTCGAGTGATATGACGTGCTACAGTGCCGTCCACTTGCTCCATTTTTATGTAAGCAAGAGTTTACACTCTTACGCGGGAGGAGTGCGAAACACCGCGGATCTGATTTTGATCGAGGGATAACTGTTCCCTGCCAAATAATGGAGGACTGTTAGCGATTATAGCATGATAGTTAGGGCATCTCCAGCGCTGGCCCACAAATTTACACCGGCATCTGTCCGAGGACACTGATGGATGCCATCCGATGCTGCCCGCATACCTTTCGACAACTATATGAACTAACCGGACGAAATTCGTGCAAACAAAGCAAATTTCAAATTAACCGGATGAAATTCATTACATTTCGAAAACTTTTCCTACAAACTGGACGAAATTCATTACATATTTCGCACAAACCGTACTAAAACCTACTGTAAACCTAATCTAAACGATCGCGGCGCCCGACCACCATGTCCGGCCATGAACCCGAGAAAGCCGGCCATTGCCTTTGCCTCCTCCTCATCCGCCTCGATAACCTCCTCCTCCGGAGCATAAGGTTCTGAAGATTTCCGCCTCCACGTCGCCGTCAAGCGGCTAATCGGCCGCCGATGTTTACCCCACCAAGCTTGGCGTCGACTGAGTGGAGTAGCGGTGGCCTTCCCGGGACCAGAGCGGCGGCGACCTACCGTGTACTACTCTTCCTCGCTGCCGGCTGCGCCCGCGCATGCGCGCCGGCTTCGTGGTCGTGGCGGCGGAGGGCGGCCGGGGGGGGGGTGCCGGCGATCTCCTTCGTTTGCTCCTGCGACAGTACATCGAAGAGAGCTTTGGAGCGCGCCCGGAGCGGAGCCGCCGATGTCCCTCGTCTGCTCCTGCGACAGTACGTCCAAGAGAGCTTCGGAGCGCCAGGAGGCCATGGTTGGAGTGGTGCCGACAGAAGGAAGGGACCGGAGGAGAATAAGTGTGGGTCTTTGGCTATGGCTGGGAGCTGGGGCTCAAGTTAATATAGCGGGCGAATGGCAATGAGCCGCGGCAGACGGATGGACAACTGGCGCCGGAGTAGGTTCGTCGGGCGTGAATGCGGACGCTGCTTCAGTGACTTAACTGCAGATGCGTTGGGTTACTGACATGTGGGCCCAACGGGCATCTGGCCCGCATGTCAGTGACACACCAATTGCACCTGCAGTTAAGTCCGGTGAATGCGGCATTGACATTCTGGAGAGACGGTGACCGTTTCAGGCGGGAAGCGCGCTAGCGATGGAAGGGGTTTCGGTGTGCAGTGGCACTAAGATCGGTCGCTCACGATAGTACATACTCCGTACCATACTACCATAGTACCCTCTCTAGCTAGGCTGTTTTATAGATTGTCGTTGTGATGGACGATATACATGAGCAAGGCGGTCCGAGTATGACCGTTGGTGTTGAGCCAGGTGAATACATGCTCGGCGTTCGCGTAGGCCTCCATCAAACGTCTAAACAGTAATGTCAGGCACCGCCGGGGCGCGCAGGTGATGGGCTCGCCGTTTGCGTTGCGCCATGAGCAGGACTTTGATTTAGAGGGCGACGTGCATGCATTAGCATGCTTTGACAGCGTGAGCGTGAGTGTCTGACGCGAAGTATTTCATTTTCATTTGGCTGACGAGGGTGCGTTGCAGCGACGAGTCCGTGGTTTGATTCCCCACATACGCATAATTTTGGTTTTTACAGTATTTCTTTCTCCATTGACAGGTAGGCCCGCGTAGATAGATAAAGAACACGAGCTGATGAGGCGCATGCGGACTGTTTGACTGGTCAACCAGACAAATACGGAGCTATACGCTGAGCCAGTGACCGTATAATCACCATATCTCGTATACAATGATCAAAGTGAGCTATAAAGACAAGTTTGATGACCGCCAATGCATTATACTCGGTAAGAAATGACCAGGATTGAAGGGGAATCCAAATTTGCTTCGTCTTCTGTCCTTGAGCTCTTGACAAACCAATGCACTATACGGTAGTCCGGCCACTCCACCCCGGAGCTCTCACCAAGCGTCGTTCATGCCACTACGCCACACACTAACCTGTAAGGCAGCAATGGCATCCCGCCGCGCCGAGTTTCTTGCCGCCCATGACCGCACACAAAATGGTAGGGAAGTGATGGCATCCCGCCGTGCCAAGTTCATCGCCGCCTGCGACCTCACAACTATGTGGGAGGAATTTGAAGATGCCAAGGCCGAATGGGCGGTAGAGCAAGAGGCGGCCAAAGCCGCACAGAGGGAGCGGAAAAGTCAGAAAGCACTCAAGAAAGAGAGGCCCGCCGCCGCAAGATAGAAAAGGACGCATGCGCTACTGTGGAGAGGTCGGCGGAGATCCAAGCACGGTGGGGTATCGCTGACAAAGCCGGGAAGGAGAACGACGGCGTCTGGCCAGCATGTGAGAAGTAGTAGTACTAGTAGTTAGTGTGTGTGTGTCTGTGTCTGAGTACGAGCATGTACCAGTACTACTAGTTACTACTGTAGTTTTTAGAGCAAATTACCAGTACATTAGCCTAGACTAAATGGAAAAATTCCTATCCTATGCATCAAATGGCATCTCGTTCTCTATAGGAATTGAGATGCATGTCATCTCACTTCCTATGATTTTCATATTCCTATAAAATTCCTATCCTATGAACGAAAGGAGGCCTCTGTTGGAGTAACTACTGTAGCTAGCAGTACTGCTGGTACAGTAGTTTTCTTCAAGAAGCGGAATTCAACGAAGTCATGATGGTTCCTTCGTCCGAGCAACTTCAAAGTGGGAAGTGGGCCTGTGATTTGACGGCTCATTAGTCATTGTTACTGCGGCGCGACGACCTGGGTGACTCTCCCTTGGAGTTCTGCGTGCATGGCAAGTGGACCAGGATGGTCGACGTCCCACATGTTGGCGAACGGAAGTATTCTTTCCGATATCGAGGAGCAAGGAAACCGCGTGGTATAGTATCACTGCTGATTGGTTCGCAAAAAAATAGTATCACTGCTGATTTATAATTATTTTTTATTTCTGATGAATGCTAGCGTTTCAACTCTTACGACGAAGGGTGCCAAACACGGCACGTGCTGGATGTCCCACACGTCAGCGAAAGGAGTGGGACATGAACAGCGTGGTAGAGCCCAGCGTAAAAAAACAGCGTGGTAGAGCGTCTCCACTTCTTCCACTTCTGGGTCGGAGACCACACGTAGTAGTACTTAGTGGTATGAACGATACAAAGTGCGACCTGGAGAGAAAGACACGTCTAGTTGGAAGGTCTCGGGGCATACACGTAAACAAATATAAAAGTTAATATGTGCCTCCAACTAATATAGTAGTAGTAGAGTACTTAGGCACGTACTCCATAACATCACCGTGCATTGCACGTACAACATTTAGTGGTAGTACGTAGTAAGAGACAAATGCCGCCCAAGAGTTCCCTTCTCGACCCACTTTTGGGTGTTTGGTAGAGTGTATGGAGGGTGCATGAGTCCACACTAGTTTAGCACAAATACACTAGAAGCATGCATGAAGAGAGCATGCATGAAGAGGGGTGTTGAGTTGAGCATGCATGAAGAGGGAACAACTATGCTGAGACGAGAACGCAACCAAACACACCCTATATGCCACGCATGTTCATACCATTTGTGCCTTTCTACTTCACTTACTGCGCTACATTACTCAGGTTCGTACGTCCACTCCTGGGTACATGTCCGTCTCGTAGTTCCAGTCCCACGTGTTCTTCATATAGATGGAACGATCCTTGCATAACACGTGCACCTTGATGCTAGATGTCTCGCGTGTTGGCAAAAGGATGAACAAAGCTCACGTAAAAAAATAGAGTGGAAGAACATAGATTCCGGACGACCGAGAAGGAGCAAGGAACCTCGTGGTGGAGCGTCTGCACTCATAATATTTAATATTATTCAGCGATATAAAATTAACCAATCATCTCCACAGTGGACTGGAAGAGTACGAAACACGGCAGCCCAGTGTAGTTACATCATACTAGTACATGGCTAACCCACGCTATCACCATATTTCTTGGCTTCCGTGCGACACCTATCTCTAGTAATCCAGCAGCCTGTATCGCTTCTCCCTCCTCGTCTCTATCAAAGTGCGGCGGGCTGGCGTTTTTGCCGTCTATTGAGGTCGGTTAACTCATCACATGTTAGCGACATGCCAAGAGCATTCTAAAAAAATTCCTTTCACGTTCCGTTTTCAAAAAGAAAAAAATCCTTTCACGTACGAATTTGCCTGTATGCTTTGAGCAACTTGCATGTCCTATACTGCTCCTGTTTGATACTCTAACTTAGCTAGAGGTTAGACTAACTCATGACTAACCCTGAACTAACTGTAGCCAAAGAGGTGTTTGGGTGACAGGGTTAGATTGACAATAAATGCACTTGATGGAGAGAGAAAAGTGATTTTTCAGTGGTCCCAATGAGAACTATCTCCAGTTAGCACCTCTTGGGTGGGATAGTTTTTTTTGGTGGGTTCGGTGCAACTTGCTCCAATTTAAACCCTCATGCTTGGATACTTTAGGGCTATTTGAGCCCCAACTAGCTCAAACTAACTCTAACCCATGGATCCAAACAGGGCCTATGGCCAGTCTCGACGCGGAGCAGTCGCGTGCACCGGGAAGCGGCGCTCTCTCGGCCGTCGCGCCACTTCAAAGCCGGCGCCAGTGAGAGGTCGCCTCCGCTCTGGCCGGGCATTAATGCGGCACTGACGCTCCAGGGCGACGCTGACCGTTTCACGCGGGAAGCGCGCGCTGGCAAGGGAGTATAGGTTTTGAACCGTTTCAGGTGTAGTACTGGTAGTTTGCAAAACTACTCAATTATTGCACTCAGTTTCCTAAGAAATTGTGGTAAAAAACGTTACTCCACAGCCCGCTTCCCTTCTCCTTCCTCTTCCACCGCCCGCGCACGTCCGCGGGAAGCGACCGGTCAACCCTTATATAGGAGTGCTAGCACAAAAAGATGCATGCATGACCACTAAAATTTCCATATTAAAGCGCCGCTCCGGCGGGAGTATGGCGTATGTTGTTACCTTCGGCCGGGCCATGGCTACCGGGCGACGGCGACCAGAGAAGAGGCGGCGGGAGGGGAATGAATGCAGCTACTGTTTGGGTTCGCCTTCCGGCTTAAATAAATGCGCAGCATCACGTGTACCCGCGGGTGCACAAATTGTAACATACGTGTCTGCTTAAGTGGGCGTCACGTAACTGGTGTGTGTGTGAGAGAGATTCTGAGAGACAGAGTGCGTGTGTGCGACTCTACTCTTCGGACATGTACTCAACCTTTTGCATCGGGATATAAGTATAATGGTATTTACTTTAGCTAGTGATTTACGTGGCCATGTTAACGTGGTTGTGTCAAAAAAATGTCACTTCCTGCTCGTGATTTGCGTTATATAATTACAAGCAAGATTCTCGTGCATTGCACGGAACATCAATATGCATTTTTTTACAAAACACCTGTTGTGATTGACCCATGCAGGAGTAATCCCATGTGTAAAAACTAATGATATCTCGAGAATTTTATCGGAAAACTGGTATCTCGAGAATGTCATCGAAAAAATGAAAGATGAGAGATAAGGCGAGGAGGAGTGGAGCGTGGTGGTGACTGGTGGTCGGAATGGGCGGAGGCATGGGGATGGACGGCGCCGGCAGGCGGCAGCGGCCACCATGCATGCTAGATTGTTCCAGAGACTTATTCCTTTTTTAATTGCTGAGCAATGAGGTTGTGGGAGATAATGATGTGGAGAGAGGTGCGGGTATCTTTTGTAAAATTATCATAGTTTGCTTTCTATCCGTCAGATATAGATCATACGGTGTGCATTACAAGATGGCAGGCACACCATCATCGCCAACTCGTTTTTTATAAGGGTACAGATGATAAGTTTGCTGACTACTAAAGTAAAGTGGAATTTGTCCATGTTATGCAAGTAAATAAAGGTGATTGTTTATCATACGGGCAAGGTTGGATGAAGGGTGGTAGGAACAAATGCTCCGCCTAGAGCATGTGTGTGTGAGATGGAGTCTTAGTGTGTGTGTGTGTGTGTGTGTGAGAGAGAGAGAGAGATGGAGTCTTAGTTTGTGTGTGTGTGAGAGAGAGAGAGAGATGGAGTCTTAGTGTGTGTGTGGGGGGGGGTGCGTGCGTGTGTGTGTGTGTTTGTGTGTGTGTGAGAGAGGGAGAGATGGAGTCTTAGTGTGTGTGGGGGGGTGTGCGTGTGTGTGTGTGTGTGTGTGTGTGTCGGGGTCCTCTGTGGCGGATGTAATTTAAGTGTGCATGGCTTCATCATAGAGAGGTGATGTGTATGGCAGAGGCCACCAACGATGGGGTGCGAGAGAGAAAATGCCCGTAGAGAGGGAAGAGAAGGTGTGTGCGCGTGAGAGGAGTCGACATCGAGAGAACGTGTTTGTTCGAGAGACACCGAGGAAGACTACTATATATCGATGGTGCATGTAGGCGGGAATTAAACAAAGGGATGGTCTTATTGGTTTCGGGGATATAGGGGAAGAGTGAGAGGCGGGGGGGGGGGGGTAGCTAGAAGGAGATTGTTAAGTGTGAGTGTGTGTTTTACCCATCCAGGCGGAAGTTATGTGCACAAAAGAGGAGAACGATTCGATGTGGCGTTAGGATTGAGGGTAATTAACTACGTATGGAGACATAGAGACCTTGAACGTGCATGTGTGAGAGGTATACATGTATACGTGGGATGTGTGTGTGTGCGCGCGCGCATGATCGAGATAAAAGAAAGAAGACATAAGTCATAAGATCAACGACATGGGAGAGACGGATCGGTATGACAATATGCATGCATGTGAGAATGCAGGGAAGAAGGCCCGACAATTGAGCATGTGTTTTTGTCTTTAAGAGATAGTGGCGTGGGCTGGAGCATGCATCTATGGCGAGCAGAGGGAGTGAGGCACAACGATTGTGCAAAAGAGATCAACCTATAAATGCATATGTATGGAGAGACATATATAGTGTGGGTGATAGGAAGCAAGACTCCGTGCGAGAAAGAAATGTTGACGGAGAAACTACAGATAGATACAGAGATGGAGATGCTAGCTAGAGGGACATCCGCTAGTTTGGGTGTTGGAGATGACCGCCGGGTGGTTCAGAGGGTGAAGTTATATATGTGTGTGAGAGGGCACTTGACTGCATGTAGAGAGAAACATATGTAGTGTGCGTGATAGGAATCAAGAGTGAGGGCGAGAAAGAAGGTTGATGGAGAAACAGATAAATAGAAAGATAAAGATGCTAGCTAGTGTGCGTTAGAGATAGGAGTCGAGTGGATCAGAAGGCTGAGTTATGTGTGTGGGTGTGAGAGAGATAGAGAGAGGGTGCATGTGAGTCACATACAAACAGATATCAGAGAGAAATGAGATCCCGAGAGACGGAGTTTTGTGTCTGCGAGAGAGAAAGATATTTCACAACGAGAGTGATAGCTAGAGAGACATATGAGGGAACGCAAGATATATCTAGGGAGAGAGAGTGTGTGTGAGCGACATACAAGAGAACAATGGAGAAATATGAGACCCTGGGAGACAGAGTTTGTGTTTGTGTGTGAGAAAGAGATATTTAAGAGGAAGAGTCGTAGGTTCTCATATCTAAGGAGCGAAAGACATCTCTGTATGAGGGGTGTGCGAGTGGCACACATGGGAATAGTAGAGAGAAATGAGACCCCGGGAGACAAAGTTTTGTGTTTGTGTGAGAGAAAGAGATTCCACATGGAGAATCATAGTTAGAGACACATAGCAGGGAGCGAGATATACTTAGAGAGAGATAGAGTGATGAAGGTCGAGGGAGAGAGTACCGTCAGTGTGTTACGAAGATAAAAGATCATTGTCGACATACAGGTAGCACGAGAGATACCTGAGAGACGATGAACGCGTATAGGTCCAGAGAGATAGTCCTATATAAGCATGAGTGATAGCTATATGAGACGAATATCTGGATTAAAGGGGATTCAAATATTTAAACTGGAGATCACGACATCGATAATATCATAACGCAAATTGGTGTATCAAACATGCATATTCATTTGAATTTGGGCACACGTGTAATGTTATATAGTTTATCAATATTGGTGATCCATAGATTCTTTAATTACAAACAATGCATGGTTTATATGCAATTAATGTCTAAACGGGATTACACTATATGTTGCGTGTGTGAAACACATTATACATGTTTGAGAAGTAAAAAAACCCGCATGAAACACACATTAATTGGAGACAGTTAGCGAGGAATGCATACATTGGATTTCAACATAAAGTGGTTTCAAATATTTGAAAATCCAAATTGATGGATACAACCTTATGAATCTGAGATCATGCCATTTGTAAACCATATTTATGTATAAATGGTGTTGTGCTTTTGAAAGTATATATAAAAAATGATGTATATAGAATGTAATTCCAATTGAAAATGGATCCCGCCCGAAAAAAATAGAATACAAACGGGATTCGAATTGAGTTGGCACGGCGTAAACGTGCACTCTGCAAAATTTGAACGAAGCGGGGAAAGTCGCAGTAACCGCCCGAAACCAAAATCTGCGAGATGGAAATTACTACTGCCTATCCCTGCCACGCAAAGCCTATCTGCTGGATTTCTATAGGTTTCGATAGGGGTAGGTTTGTAATTTCACCCAAACGTGACGTAACCGCCTCTCACCCGGATTCATACACGGTGGGCGCCAAAACACAGTGTGTCCTCGGCCGAAATCGACTCCCTCCCCGATTCATATTCATACACGGTGGGCGCCAAAAACAAACTCTCGTCGGCAAATATTCGGTGTATGCGAGATTACCGTCCTATCCCCAACCGACTAATGTTGCTGTGATGTAGTAGAAATTTGAAACGGGGGCTAAGTTTGTAAATTTCCTCGCATTTGAGACAAGCGCGCCCTGAATACATGGTTCCCCCTTCCTCTCTACCTCCCTTTTCCCCATTCGTACTCCGTGGGCGCCAAAACACCCTCTCCACCCCACCCTCCTCCGTCCGCCGCCGTCCGCCACCCCATCCACCACCGTCCTCCTCCACCATGCCGGAGCTGATACCCCGACGCCGCCGTCCATTACAAGAGATCGACCTCTCTCATCCACGGCTTCGGACCGGGATCCTTGCATCCCGTCCTCTCGCTTCATCCCCGCCGTCGTCCACCTTGCCGGTGCCGCTCCTACGACCGTCTCGTCCACCGCACCCTGCCGCCACCGTCTACCCTCCTAGATCTGGTTCCACGCCGCCGACAGCCATCGCTACCGCAGCACCGTCAAATTCTCAGCAGATGCGTACACGGCGCCGCACCAGAGGCGGTACTCTTTCGTATCTGCTCAACTTATTTATCGCAGCAAGAAAATAGATCGCCACTGCTTTACTCTGATTTCTTGTCTTGGTTGCGAAGTTGCCTTTGTCCGGTTTGCACCTTCAGATCCGCCATGGCACGCTCAACACTATACTCCCAATGCTTATGGTTTTCCCCTTTTATATTCCACACTAGTTAAATCACAGTAGATTAAATTTTTCAGAGCTCACCGGAGTTCGCCGGTGCATACGAAGGGGCTCGGGTGGTTGTGGGGCCTCACCAAATGAAGAAAACTCGACGCGGTTGGGGGTTGGGGCAGGGGTGGGGGTGGGGGTGGCGGAGGAACACAGGCGATGGGGGCCGGTGGTCCGGCCGGCGGCCCGTGCGGTGTTCTGTATGGGAAGAATCAGAGACGAGGAAGAAGATGGGTTAGGAGATGTAGGATCTTCATCCAACCGCCTGAAATGGTCGAGAGACAGCTGGGAGTTGCATTCTTAATGCACTCTGGTTCATCATGTGTGGGCACTGCGCAACCAACATTTTATTATCCAAAATCTGCTTGCTCTTCTTTACCATGTTCCTCTTCCGTTCTTCTTTAATATGTACTCTCTCCATTCCTAAATACAAGTCTTTGTATAGATTCCACCATGGACTACATATGGAGCAAAATGAGTGAATCTACACTCTAAAATGTATCTGGATACATCTGTATGTGATCCATATTGGAAATCTCTACCAAGACTTATATTTTGGAACATAGGGAGTATGATAGTAGTACAATATGTTCCTTGTACTGAAGATGAGCAGGGACATTTGCAGTGTAGAGGTCTATACGGTCGGTTGTGATGGACACTTTGAGCCTCTTTGATTCGTAGGATCTTGTAAACATAGGAATATGATTTGTAGTGGCTTGCCCACTTGAATCCTATAAGAATAGCAAGGAAATGCGGGGAGCTGTGTCGCCTTTGAGAGTTACACTGATATTAACAGTACCACACCTTCACTTGAAGAGAGCTGGTATCCGAAGCCTTTCTAGCCGTACCGGCAAACTAGCACATATATTCTAGCAAGTTCCACTTTGCTGATTTTACTCTGATGCTTAAGGTTTTCCCGTTATATCTACACTATGATCTGTGTAGCTGCTTTGTGTCGCACTAGCAGCAGTCAACTCTTGAAGCTAAACACTGCAATGACTTACAAAATTGGCACCAAGGCATTACGTGCCATTCTGGATGCAATGAAACTCATAGGCTCCCCACCTGTTGACTCTTGTTCAGAATATAATCCTAATGACTCTTGTTCAAAATTGCCACATATAGAGAGACAACATGGAATTGCATTTCTTTGGGCGCTGTGATTCATCATGAGTGGGCAACCATCATTGTATGCAATGAAGCGGAACCTCAAGAATATGCTTCCTATTCTGTTCTTTAACATGTTCCTCTTTGTTTATTCTGTATTTAGTACGTACAGTATGTTCCTTGTGAGGAAGGGGCGCAGGGACATCTGCAGTCAACAGCTGATAGAGCTGGCCTGTACGTGATTGATACGTCTCCAATGTATCTATAATTTTTGATTGTTCCATGCTATTATATTACCTTATTTGGATGTTTATGGGCTTTATTTTACACATTATTATCATTTTTGGGACTAACCTACTAACCGGAGGCCCAACCCGTATTGCTGTTTTTTTGCCTATTTCAGTATTTCGAAGAAAAGGAATATCAAACGGAGTCCAAACGGAATGAAACCTTCGGGAGCGTGATTTTTTGAACGAACGTGATCCAGAGGACTTGGAGTGCAAGTCAAGAAGCAGCCGAGGCGACCACGAGAGGGTAGGGCGCCCCCCTATAGGGCGCGCCCCCTGTCTCGTGGGCCCCTCGGGCGTCCACTGATGTACTTCTTCCTCCTATATAAGCCTACATACCCCAAAAACATCCAGGGAGCACCCGAAGAAATATTTCCTCCACCGTAACCTTCTGTATCCGTGAGATCCCATCTTGGAGCCTTCGCCGGCGCTCCGCTAAAGGGGGAACCGACCATGGAGGGCTTCTACATCAACACCATAGCCTTTCCAATGAGTTGTGAGTAGTTTACCACAGACCTTCGGGTCCATAGTTATTAGCTAGTTGGCTTCTTCTCTCTTTTTGGATCTCAATACAATGTTCTCCCCCTCTCTTGTGGAGATCTATTCGATGTGAACTCCTTTTGTGGTGTGTTTGTCGAGATCCGATGAATTGTGGGTTTATGATCAAGTTTATCTATGAGAAATATTTGAATCTCCTCTGAATTCTTTTATGTATGATTGAGTTATCTTTGCAAGTCTCTTTGAATTATCAGTGTTGTTTGGCCTACTATATTGATCTTTCTTGCCATGGGAGAAGTGCTTAGCTTTGGGTTCAATCTTGCGGTGTCCTTACCCAGTGACAGAAAGGGTTGCAAGGCACGTATTGTATTGTTGCCATCGAGGATAAAAATATGGGGTTTATATCATATTGCATGAGTTTATCTCTCTACATCATGTCATCTCGCTTAATGCGTTACTCTGTTCTTTATGAACTTAATACTCTAGATGCAGGCAGGAGTCGGTCGATGTGTGGAGTAATAGTAGTAGATGCAGACAGGAGTCGGTCTACTTGTCACGGACGTGATGCCTATATACATGATCATGCCTAAATAATCTCATAATTATTCGCTTTTCTATCAATTGCTCGACAGTAATTTGTTCACCCACCGTAATACTTATGCTATCTTGAGAGAAGCCTCTAGTGAAACCTATGGCCCCCGGGTCTATCTCTTATCATATTTGCTTCCAATCTACTTTTATTTGCATCTTTACTTTTTGCATCTATATTATAAAATACCAAAAATATATTTATCTTATCATACTATCTCTATTAGATCTCACTTTCGCAAGTGGCCATGAAGGGATTGACAACCCCTTTATTGCGTTGGTTGTGAGTTCTTTGTTTGTTTGTGTAGGTGGGTGGGACTTTTGAGGAGCCTCCTACTGGATTCATACCTTGGTTCTCAAAAACTGAGGGAAATACTTACGCTACTATTGCTGCATCACCCTTTCCTCTTCAAGGAAAACCAACGTTAGCTCAAGACGTAGCAAGAAGGATTTCTGGCGCCGTTGCCGGGGAAGCTTCCACCAAGTCAAGTCAGGATTCGACCTCCCGCCAACGTGCGATTTCTAGCGCCGTTGCCGAGGAGGTCTTCGCTCAAGTCAAGACATACCAAGTACCCATCACAAACTCATCTCCCTCGCATTTACATTATTTGCCATTTGCCTCTCGTTTTCCTCTCCCCCACTTCACCCTTGCCGTTTTATTTGCCCTCTCTTTCCGAATCTCCTCTCTTTTCCACTCGCCTTCTTCTTCCCCTCTCTTTCGCTTGCCTCTTTCTGTTTGCTTGTGTGTTGGATTACTTGTTAACATGGCGCAATATAATACCAAATTGTGTGATTTCTCCAATACCAATAATAATGATTTCCTTAGTAATCCGATTGCGCCTCTTAATGATGTTGAGTCTTGTGAAATCAATACTGCTTTGCTGAATCTTGTTATGGAAGATCAATTCGACGGCCTTCCTAGTGAAGATGTCGCTACTCATCTAAACAACTTTGTTGATTTGCGTGATATGCAAAAGAAGAAAGATATGGATAATGATATTGTTAAATTGAAGTTATTTCCGTTTTCACTTAGAGATCGTGCTAAAGTTTGGTTTTGTCTTTGCCTAAAAATAGTATTGAATCCTGGAACAAGTGCAAAGATGCTTTTATCTCTAAGTATTTTCCTCCCTCTAAGATTATCACTCTTAGGAACGATATTATGAATTTTAAACAACTTGATCATGAGCATGTTGCCCAATCTTGGGAAAGAATGAAATTGATGATTCGCAATTGCCCTACTCATGGTTTGAATTTATGGATGATCATACAAAATTTTTATGCCGGTTTGAACTTTACTTCTAGGAATCTCTTAGACTCGGCCGCGGGAGGCACGTTTATGGAAATCACGTTAGGAGATGCTACAAATCTTCTTGATAATATTATGGCAAATTATTCTCAATGGCACACCGAAAGATCTTCTAGTAAAAAAGTGCATGCTATAGAAGAAATCAATGTTTTGAGTGGAAAGACGGATGAACTTATGAAATTGTTTGCTACTAAAAATACTCCTCTTGATCCCAATGATATGCCTTTGTCTACTTTGATTGAGAATAATAATGAATCTATGGATATGAATTTTGTTGGTAGGAATAGTTTTGGAAACAATGCTTATAGAGGAAACTTTAATTCTAGATTGTTCCCTAGTAATTCCTCTAATAATTATGGAAATTCCTACAATAACTCTTATGGTAATTTTAATAAGATGCCCTCTGTTTTTGAGCATAGTGTGAAAGAATTTATGATTTCTCAAAAGAATTTTAATGCTTTGCTTGAAGAAAAATTGCTCAAAGTTGTTGATTTGTCTAGGAACGGTGATAGACTTTCGCTTGATGTTGATTCTCTTAAACTTAGATCTTCCTCCCCTAAGCATGATATCAATGAGTCTCTCAAAGTAATGAGAATTTCCACTGACGAGTGCAAGGAAAGAACCGCTAGATTGCGTGCTAAGAAAGATAGCTTTATAAAGGCGTGTTCCTCTAGTTTCCATGAAAATAATGATGAAGATCTTAAAGTTATTGATGTGTCTCCTATTAGATCTTTGTTTTGCAATATGAATCTTGATAATAATGGGACTGGAGATGAGTCAACTTTACCTAAAAGGCGTCCCAAAAATTCAGAGTTTTTAGATGTTGATGCTAAATTTGGTAAAAGTGGGCTTGGAGAGGTCATGACTTTAAATAGTATTGAACCCACTATCTCGGATTTCAAGGAATTTGATTATGATAATTGTTCTTTAGAAAGTTGTATTTCCTTGTTGCAATCCGTTGTTAATTCTCCACATGCTTATAGTCAAAATAAAGCTTTTACCAAACATATCGTTGATGCCTTGATGCAATCTTTTGATGAAAAACTTAATTTGGAAGTTTCTATACCTAGAAAACTTAATGATGAATCTATCATGCGAGCTACATATGAATCAAGTGCCAAAGAGATCTATCTTCGCTTTTATGCCTAGCGAGGGGCGTTAAACGATAGCGCTAGTTGGGAGGCAACCCAATTTTCTTCATGTTTTTTGTTTTTGTTCCTGTTTATTAATAATTTTTGCTTTTACTTTCTGTTTATATGTGTTTTTATCTTTTAATTAGTGTCTGTGCCAAGTAGAACCTATAGGATAACCTATGATGATAGTTGATTTGATTCTGCTGAAAAACAGAAACTTTGCGCTCACGAGGAAAAACTCAATAAATCACAGAAACGTGCTTTTGCATTGATTCTTTTTGATGATGATTAATAAAAAAATTGTCCAGTACGTCCTATTTTGGTAGGATTTTTAGAGTTCCAGAAGTTTGCGTTAGTTACAGATTGCTACAGACTGTTCTGTTTTTGACAGATTCTGTTTTTCGTGAGTTGTTTGCTTATTTTGATGCATCTATGGCTAGTATGTAAGGGTATGAACCATAGAGAATTTGGAATACAGTAGGTTTAACACCAAAATAAATAAATAATGTGTTCATTACAGTAACTTATGTGGTGGTTTTGTTTTCTTTTACTAACGGAGCTTATAAGATTTCCTGTTGAGTTTTGTGTTGTGAAGTTTTCAAGTTTTGGGTAAAGCTTTTATGGACTATGGAATAAGGAGTGACAAGAGCCTAAGATTGTTGATGCCCATGGCACCCCAAGATATTCAATAATATCCAAAAGCCTAAGCTTGGGGATGCCCCCAGAAGGCATCCCCTCTTTCGTCTTTGTTCATTGGTAACTTTACTTGGAGCTATATTTTTATTCGCCACATGATATGTGTTTTGCTTGGAGCGTCGTGTATTATATTAGTCTTTGCTTTTTATTTTACCAAAATTATCCTTGCTGTACACACCTTTTGGGAGAAGCCTATTTGATTGAAATTTCTAGAATACTCTATGTGCTTCACTTATATCTTTTGAGCTAGATAGTTTTTGCTCTAGTGCTTCACTTATATTTTTTAGAGCATGGTGGTAACTTAATTTTGAAGAAATTGTTGATCTCTCATGCTTCACTTATATTATTTTGAGAGTCTTTTAGAACAACATGGTATTTGCTATGGTTTCAAATTTGGTCCTAGAATGATGAGCATCCAAGTTGGGTATAATAAAAACTATCATAGAAAGAGCATTCGACACTATGATAAATTTGTTGCTTGACAATTGTTTTGAGATATAAAGGTAGTAATGTTAGGGTCATGCTAGTGGATAATTGTGAAATTGAGAAATAATTTTGTTGAAGTTGGCAAGTCCCGTAGCATGCACGTATGGTAAAAGTTGTGTGACAAATTTGTTGCATGAGGTGCTCTTATGATTGTCTTCCTTATGAGTGGCAGTCGGGAACGAGCGATGGTCTTCTCCTACCAATCTATCCCTCTTGGGGCATGCATAGTATTACTTTGCTTCGAGGGCTAAGTAGACTTTTGCAATAAGTATATGAGTTCTTTATGACTATTGTGAGTCCATGGATATACGCACACTCATCCTTCCACTTTGCTAGCCTCTACTATGCCACACAACTTTCGCCGGTATTGAACCCATTATTTACCTTCCTCAAAACAGCCACCATACCTACCTATATGGCATTTTCATAGCCATTCCGAGATATATTGCCATGCAACTTTCCACCGTTCCATTTATTATGACACATTTCATCATTGTCATATTGCTCTTTGTATGATCATGTAGTTGACATCGTACTTGTGGCAAGGCCACCTTCATAATTTTCATACACGTCACTCTTGATTCATTGCATATCCCGGTACACCACCGGAGGCATTCATATAGAGTCATATCTTGTTCTAGCTTTGAGTTGTAATTCTTGACTTGTAAATCCATAAAAGTGTGATGATCTTCATTATTAGAGCATTGTCTAAGTGAGGAAAGGATGATGAAGACTATGATTCCCCCACAAGTCGGGATGAGACTTCGGACTTTACAAAGAAAAAAAAGAGAAAGGCCAAAAAGGAAAAAAAGGCCAAAGAAAGAAAAAAAAGAAGAAAAAAAAGAAAAGGAAAAAAAGAGAAAAATATATAATAAAATGAGAGAAAAAGAGAGAAGGGACAATGCTACTATCTCTTTTTCCACACTTGTGCTTCAAAGTAGCACCATGATCTTCATGATAGAGAGTCTCCTATGTTGTCACTTTCATATACTAGTGGGAATTTTTCATTATAGAACTTGGCTTGTATATTCCAATGATGGGATTCCTCAAAATGCCCTAGGTCTTCGTGAGCAAGCGAGTTGGATGCACACCCACTTAGTTCTTTTTGTTGAGCTTTCGTATATTTATAGCTCTAGTGCATGCGTTGCATGGCAATCCCTACTCACTCACATTGATATCTATTGATGGGCATCTCCATAGCCTGTTGATACGCCTAGTTGATGTGAGACTATCTTCTCCCTCTTTTTGTCCTAACAACCACCGTATACCACCATAGTGCTATGTCCATGGCTTGCGCTCATGTATTAGGTGAGAGTTAAAAAAAGCTGAAGCACGTTAAAAAGTATGAAAAAATTGCTCGGCTCGTCATCGGGGTTGTGCATGATGGGAGTATTTTTTGTAATGAAAATGAAGCATGGCCTAACTATATGATTTTGTAGGGATAAGCTTTCTTTGGCTATGCTATTTTGATAGGACATGATTATTTGTTAGTATGCTTTGAAGCATTATTATTTTTATGTTTTATAAGCTTTTATCTTGAATCATTTGGATCTGAACATTCATGCCACAATAAAGAAAATTACATTGAGAATTATGCTAGGTAGCATTCCACATCAAAAATTCTGTTTTTATCATTTACCTACTCGAGGACGAGCAGGAATTAAGCTTGGGGATGCTTGATATGTCTCCAACGTATCTATAATTTTTTTATTGTTCCATGCTATTATATTACCTGTTTTGGATGTTTATGGGCTTTATTTTACACATTATTATCATTTGTGGGACTAACCTACTAACCGGAGGCCCAGCCCGTATTGCTGGTTTTTGCCTATTTCAGTATTTCGAAGAAAAGGAATATCAAACGGAGTCCAAATGGAACGAAACCTTCGGGAGCGTGATTCTTGGAATGAACGTGATCCAGAGGACTTGGAGTGCAAGTCAAGAAGCAGCCGAGGCGGCCACGAGAGGGTAGGGCGCGCCCCCTGTCTCGTGGGCCCCTCAGGCGGCCACCGACGTACTTCTTCCTCCTATATAAGCCTACATACCCCGAAAACATCCAGGGAGCACCCGAAGAAATATTTCCGCCACCGTAACCTTCTGTATCCGTGAGATCCCATCTTGGAGCCTTCGCTGGCGCTCCACCGGAGGGGGAATCGACCACGGAGGGCTTCTACATCAAGACCATAGCCCTTCCGATGAGTTGTGAGTAGTTTACCACAGACCTTCGGGTCCATAGTTATTAGCTAGTTGGATTCTTCTCTCTTTTTGGATCTCAATACAATGTTCTCCCCCTCTCTTGTGGAGATCTATTCAATGTAAACTCTTTTTGCGGTGTGTTTGTCGAGATCCGATGAATTGTGGGTTTATAATCAAGTTTATCTATCAGAAATATTTGAATCTCCTCTGAATTCTTTTATGTATGATTGAGTTATCTTTGCAAGTATCTTCGAATTATCAGTTTTGTCTGGCCTACTAGATTGATCTTTCTTGCCATGGAAGAAGTGCTTCGCTTTGGTTCAATCTTGCGATGTCCTTATCCAGTGACAGAAAGGGTTGCAAGGCACGTATTGTATTGTTGCCATCGAGGATAAAAAGATGGGGTTTATATCATATTGCATGAGTTTATCCCTCTACATCATGTCATCTTGCTTAATGTGTTACTCTATTCTTTATGAACTTAATACTCTAGATGCATGCATGAGTCGGTCGATGTGTGGAGTAATAGTAGTAGATGCAGGCAGGAGTCGGTCTACTTGTCACGGACGTGATGCCTATATACATGATCATGCCTATATAATCTCATAATTATTCTCTTTTCTATCAATTGCTCGACAGTAATTTGTTCACCGACCGTAATACTTATGCTATCTTGAGAGAAGCCACTAGTGAAACCTATGCCCCCCGGGTCTATCTCTTATCATATTTACTTCCAATCTACTTTTATTTGCATCTTTACTTTTTGCATCTATATTATAAAATACCAAAAATATATTTATCTTATCATACTATCTCTATTAGATCTCACTTTTGCAAGTGGTCGTGAAGGGATTGACAACCCCTTTATTGCGTTGGTTGTGAGTTCTTTGTTTGTTTGTGTAGGTGTGTGGGACTTTTGAGGAGCCTCCTACTGGATTGATACCTTGGTTCTCAAAAACTGAGGGAAATACTTACGCTACTATTGCTGCATCACCCTTTCCTCTTCAAGGAAAACCAACGCAAGCTCAAGACGTAGCAGTGATTGATAGGCTTTCAATTACTAGAGGCAATACAACACTGTATTTTCAAGCCAGTTCCACTTTCCCGATTTATATGTCGTGGTTTTGGTGTACCCCTGTTATGTACACTATGATCTGCCTAGTTGTTGTGTGCTCTTGTTATCATGGTTTGGCAATAAACTCTCTATACAGTATATTATGAACCTGTCATCTGCCAGCTATCCTTACTTCTGGAGCCTATTTTTTTGTGTACTTGTGCCACATTATATAAATGCACGGACCATATTACAACACACATGAGCTCTCTCATCAGAATCCAGTGATAGCACACAAGTGTTTACAGGGGCGCCCCTATATTAGAATATCATCTGCATTACAAAGTTAATCTCACAACTATTTATGTTTTCATGGTTCTCAGATATTATACGCAATTATAGTGAATATTAGAATCCGCACATCAGAAGAATATTGTGGAACACTGCAATGACTTACAAAATTGGCACCAAGGCATTGAGTGCCATTCTGGAAGCAATGAAACTCATATGCTCCCCACCTGTTGATTCTTGTTCAGAATATCATCCTAATGACTATTCTAACCTCGAGGATTCAAAGGCAGATGGCCTGTGTTGTTCACCCATCAAGGTGCCTGTTCTAATTTGGCAAGGTTTTATTGATTGCGTGTATATTGCATATGTTGTCTTGCATTTCTTCTACTTTGTTGCACTACCATCTACTTACTTTACTCATCATATAACTTGAGATGCCATGCCCATCCATTATCAATACATATTCCATCTGTCATCATACCATGTTTTTCCACTCAAATGTTGTTCTTGTGCATCAGACATCAAAAAGGAAGAGGGTGATTGCCGAACATGAAGGAGCACCAGCAAAGTCCTTGAAAAACGTGGTGGTGCCGGAGAAATCAGACAGCGCCCCACTTATATTGGCTGTACAACCAGTGACACAAAACGTAGGACCGACTCCAGCAGACTGTACCCATACTTCACTGGCCACACCACTAGCCCCACCACACAGGACCTGCACTCCAACAAAAGGTATACCGATTTCATTTGCCATAGCACCAGTAGTACCACAGAAAAATCCCACTCCAGCAAAAAGTACAGCAAGTCCACCGGCCGAAGACCTATCCCAACTGCAGAGACGGCCAATTCCTACAGATTGGAACCCCATTCCATTTATTCCTAGTTTAAAATACAATGCTTTCAGTGTTGTTAGGGACTACGTGCATATATTCCCATCATAGGAAGATTATAGTGAAGACAAACACCATTTTCACATCTTCCTGTCCAACTTACGTGTAAGTGCTATTATTCATGGTTATTATTTTCCTGTTTTCTGCTGATCGAACACATCAATGATTTACATTACATTGTTGTAACTAGGCGAGGTCAATCTGGATAGTCATGACGAGCAAAGCTTGCTTGTGCTTTTCAAGGAAGCATTGCAGCAGTATCGGTGTTACCTGAGGAAATCACACTTTGATGGCAAGTCTATAAATGAATTTCCGGTGAAGTCTCCTGTGCTAAATTTAGAAGACATTGAATGGAAAAACCTTGTTATGCACTGGTCTCGTTCCCAGGATGAGGTACTGACTATGAAATCACATGACAATTTGAACTTCTACTTTTCCGCATGTGCTTTACGGATCTTTTTTGCAGGACTTTGCTCTTGTTAGTACCTGTTGTCCTGTATCACTGTACTTGCATACATACCTGGTTCATTATGTGATAGCAGTATGCATGATAGCTTGCTTATCAATTGTTCGCTCCAAATTATCTGATCTATATGAATGGTTACATTAGTGTAGAATATTTCCAATGCCAATGAATTTTTTGAGCTATGCATTGTTCTTGTAAGTACATGCTGTCCTTTATCAGTGTACTTATATTGACAGGTAGTTGTTCATGTACCATCACTCTGCAACTTATTTTCCTTTGCCCTCCATTTTCTACACATCTAATCTATATTTACTCTTACCAGAAGGTTGGTACTGAAGAAGTTTAGCTGTGCATTGCTCTTGGCTGTGCCTTTTGCCTGTATCGCTGCACATACATTTATAGCTACTTGGTTATGTAGCATCACTCTTCATCTTATCTTAAATATTCTCCATTTTTCGTATATTATCACATCTATATATACTCTTAACAAAATGTAGAATAAAGGCAATGCTTATGAAGAAGATTCTGTGGTAAACTTCTTGAATTGCCCCCCCCATCAGCATGGACAAGGGCTTTATAGAGCCTGTCTTCACCAGTAATGTAAGTTTGTCCTTCTCAAGCCTTCAAACTTTGTTGTGTATATTTTCTTAGGCATGAATGCAACATCTGTTTATTTTTGGTGTTTGCATCAAATTGCATGTTTAAATTTTATTATGTAGTTCATAAACAAAAATTTGTCCTTCTCAATTTAAGTTTTGAGTTGTACAACCAAGTTCCTTCTTCATACCATGTAAATTAAACTACACAGAGCAAGTGATCTTCTTTTGCACTGCATGTATGCTTCTGTTCTTCATCCGTAATCCAGTGGTGTGGTGAACCTACCCACTACAGCACAATGTCATATTCTGCAATGTCTTAACTATGAACAATGTCATATCATTCTACTATTATTTAAACCGTCTCTTTATTTGCCAATATGAAATGGGATAAATTGACAGCACACTAACCATTGATACTTATAAATTCTTGATCTATAATCCAGTGGTTTCGTGAAGCCGCCAACTCCTTCACAATGTCATTTCCTGCCATGTCTTGACCTGAACAATACCATATTGTGTAAATGCATTTTTAAACTGTGTCACTTTATTCGTCAGTAAGAAATGTGATGAATTGTCAGCACCGATACTTTTATGTGCAAAACCTGTCCTCTGTCTGCTCGTTTATCTTTCTGTGTGAGGAAGATATAAGTGTTGAACAAGCGGAGTCTCATCATCTTGCTCAGGTGCTTGCACTGCAGGTCGCCAGCAGGACTAACCTTTCTTGAACTCTATTGAAGTGCTGTCGGTTTTGTATATTATTTTGTCGGTGTGTTTATTTGCACTAGTGGCGATCTTTGATGCCCAGTGTATGTAATCTGCTATCTGCTTGTACTTTATCATCATAGTGGTGAACTTTGATGCCTAGTGGATGTAATATGCCGTACTTTTTTTATTGTATAGTCTAGGTTTTTTCTTATTCACGATGCTGCAGTTATTTTACTGTATATATATCCTGTCTTTGCAGTAAAGCGGCCAAACCATAAAATTACGGTACATAATCGGGCCGTCATGCAATCACGATGTATTATCCGCATCATGGGCCCCGTCAAACTGGCCCACTAGTAGATTCGGGCCTTTAATAGGCCGAGTAACCCCCGGCCCTCTTTTCGCAAGAAAACTCAATGGGATTTTAGGAGGCTGAGAAGTAGGTTGGGCCTGAAAAGTGCCGAACAGCTCATGGGCCGGCAGCAGCCCGAAATGGACCCCGGCCCATGATTGTGCGAATCAAATCACGGGCTTTTAACAGGCCAAAATTGTCTCCGTCCTTGTTTGGCCCAATCAGATATCAGCTGCGAGCAGGCCGGATGTCACGCCCAATATGCGACCCTATCCAAAAGGAACTCGAAGGTCCCACCAAGGATAGACCCGCATATTGAAACGCTTTTGCAAGGTGGATATCATTACATCAACATTACATAATAGATAGGGATACATACATAAGGCATGCAATGCCACACGGATACACCATCATCATACATAAGATCAACATCCGACTACGGATGAAACACAAACAAAAACTCAAACGACATCCACCCTGCTAGCCCAGGCTGCCGGCCTGGAACCTATCCCCTGATCGAAGAAGCAGAAGAAGAACTCAACGCAAGCAAGCATCGCTCTCGCGTCATGATCATCGCACAACCTGTACCTGCAACTGGTGTTGTAGTAATCTGTGAGCCACGAGGACTCAGCAATCCCATTACCATGGGTATCAAAACTAGCAAAGCTTAAAAGGAAAGGAAGGGGTAAAGTGGTGAGGCTGCAACAGCGACTAAGCATACATGGTGGCTAACATACGCAAATAAGAGCGAGAAGAGAACAAGCAGAATGGTCGTCAACTAGTAATGATCAAGAAGTGATCCTGAACTCCTACTTACGTCAAACATAACCCAAAAACCGTGTTCACTTCCCGGACTCCACTGAGAAGAGACCATCACGGCTACACACGCGGTTGATGCGTTTTAATTCGGATCTGGTGTCAAGTTATCTACAACCAGACATTAACAAATTCCCATCTGCCTATAACCGCAGGCACGGCTTTCGAAAGATTATACCCTGCAGGGGTGTCCCAACTTAGCCCATGACAAGCTCTCGCGATCAACGAAGGAATAGACCTTCTCCCAGGAAGAGCCGATCAGACTCGGAATCCCGGTTTACAAGACATTTCGACAATGGTAAAAAAAGACCAGCAAAGCCTCCCGTTGTGCCGACAAATCCCGATAGGAGCTGCACATATCTCGTTCTCAGGGCACACCGGATTGTCCAGACTTCCGGTAGGCCAGCCCAGTGTTGCCCCTGGTGGCCACCGGCGGCCGACAGTTTGGACCAACACTCACAACGAGCACTGGCCCGGGGGGGGGGATAAAATAAAGATGACCCTCGAGAGCGCGACTCTCAAGGGAAAAAGGGCTAGGTGAGGCAAATGGTAAAACCAAGGTTGGGCCTTGCTGGAGTTTTATTCAAAGCGAACTGTCAAGGGGGTCCCATAAATCACCCGACCGCGTAAGGAACGCAAAATCCGGGAACATAACACCGGTATGACGGAAACTAGGGTGGCAAGAGTGGAACAAAACACCAGGCATAAGGCCAAGCCTTCCACCCTTTACCAAATATATAGATGCATTAATAATATAAGAGATATTGTGATATCCCAACCAAAATCCTGTCCACCATGGAGAAATCTTCAACTTCACCTGCAACTAGCAATGCTATAAGAGGGCTGAGCAAAGCGGTAACATAGCCAAGCAACGGTTTGCATAGGAAAGGTGTCAAAGGTTAGAGGTTCATGGCAATATGGGAGGCTTGATGAGCAAAAGATAGGTAACGCAGCATAGCGATAGAATGAAGCAACTAGCATAGCAATGATAGTAGTGAGATCCAGGGTAGTGGTCATCTTGCTTGAAATCCCGCAAGGAAGAAGAACGAGTCCATGAAGAAGACTAACGGATGAAGCCACGAAGACGAACCAAGCGTAGACGAACGAATCCTCACGATCGCAACGAAACAGGAACTATCGAGAAGAAGCACACACCAAGGTAAACACACCACTCATAGACAAGACATGATGCACAACACGCATGAAGCATGACAAGGCTAAATGAAGCTACTCATGGCAAGAGATGATGCAAACAAGAGCAACACATCAAAGCATGTTTAAATGAGGCCGGGAACAACATATAACAATTCCGGTAAGTCCTCATATGCATATTTCGAAGTTGGTCCAGATCTGAATAAACATTATGTTCAAGTAGTTAAACATCAAGTTAAGATGCACAAAGATGATCTACACGAGATTCTAACCAAGTTACATATAAATTTCATTTAGTTCGGAGCCACGGCCTAGAAGATATGAGCAGAACAAGTTAAACATGGCATTGATGCAAAATGCATACAAACATCAAGCAAACACCTCAAAACAAGGATGCAACATTATAATATGAAACTACATGCAATTCTAAGCAAGTTTCATATAGAGCACACTCAAAACGGAGCAACGGTTCAACACATGCACACTATACAAGTTTAAAGGACTAGCTGTCCAAAACAGCAACTAGGCATATTGCAAGCATCAAAACTATATGCTACAGCACCCAAACATAATAACAAAAGGCATGGACATGATGTACAGGTTAAGCACAACAAAACATGAACACTGAGCTATCTCCAGAAATCACTAGAACATACTCAAACACACATGGTAAGATTGCAAGTTTTAACAATTTCAGACTTTGCAGAAAATAACAGCACGATGCAATGTTTAGAGCTATCAAACAACATGTTACAGGAACTTATCATGGCAAACAAAGGCATGGAATGAATCTACTAATTGCATAGATCAAAAGACCCTTACTGACCATAAGCCAAAAGGGAGCAGAAAATATGATGGCACCCACGTAAACATAGCAAGTTTTTATACAGATTCAAACATGGCAGGAACATAAAAATGAAGGCATGTAGATGAGCTTGTGCCACTCACTACAAAGCAATACATGGCATGGCATGGAACCCAACAGTAAGAAGGCATGTTTGTGAAGCAAACCAAGTCAAGAACAAGTCCATAGCATGCAAGGATCAACTATAGCAACCTTGGCCAACTTGAATAACATGTAAACAATCTGCCAGGAAACAAAATGAAGCAAAAGTAGAGCACGAAAAAGACATGCTAGACTACTCCATAATTGCAACCAGGACCATGGATGGATAGACAATAACCTATTGTCCAAAACACCCTTACTTAAGTATCTCAAATTATGCATGGATCTCTCTGTAACAACATGTTTACATGTCATCAAATTTACAGCAGAACAGGAGCTAAAATCAGCATTAACACGAAGCCTAGTTTGCATGCTTGTGCTAGTCACCACATTGATCACAAAAATACATGGTAAGAACCTCTGTAAAGAAGACATAGCCTAGTTCAAAACACATGTAGACATCAACCTCATAGGATGCACACATCAATCATGGCAAAAATGACAAAAGAGCTCGTTCTGATAACAGACATCAGAAAACAAAATGAAGCACTATTACAACGATGATTCAGGCATCTAGATGACCTCAAATGAATATGAAGAACTGGGATGAAATGATGTACTCTTCGAGGTGAACAATCCGACATATTACACGCACGAAACGGAGCTACAGATACAGAGATACATCAGGTCAAAGTATGCAACATTTTTACAGAATCTGGGGACTTAGTAGAAAAAACGACCTTCGGGATCTAGGGTTCCTCGCGAACCGAGGACGGCCGGGCGGAGCGGGGCCGCGGCGGCGGGCGGTCGGCGCCGGGCGGCGGGGAAGCCGGGCGTGGGCGGCGGCGGGGCCGCGGCCGGCGGCGGCGGAGCGGGATCCGGGCGGCAGCGACACGGAGCGGGCCCGCGCGGGCCCCGGATGGGCTCCGCGGGCCGCGTCGGCGGGGAGGGCGCGGGAGGCCAGGTGGCGCGGCGCGATTGGTCGGGGCGGCGGCTGGACATTGTCTGGCGAGGTGCGGACGCGTCCGGTGGCGGCGGAGGGCGAATTTTTAGGGTTTGGACTGCGAAATTTCGTGGGGAGGCACATATAAAAAGGTAGAGGGAGCTAGGAGAGTCCAAATGGAGCACGGTTTTCGGCCACGCGATCGTGATCGAACGACCTAGAGCATGGAGGGGAGTTAGTTGGGTTTTGGGCCAGTTTGGAGGGGGTGTTGGGCTGCAAAAAGAGAGGGGCTTTTACGGTTACCCGGTTAACCGTTGGAGTACCAAACGACCTCCAAATGGCACGAAACTTGACAGGCGGTCTACATACCAAGGCCACTTGGCAAACCTCGGGCCATTCCGAGAAAGTTTAATACCCACTCACGAAAAGAGAGAAGAGGGGGACGCCGGAGGACAAAGGAGCGTTGGATCGCGAAATGGACAACGGGAAAAGGGCTCGGATGCATGAGATGAAGACGTATGCGAAATGAAATGCACATGATGACATGATGAAATGCAACACGCAAGCAAATGACATGGCAACAACGGCGAATAACTGGCGGACACCTGGCGCATAGGATCCGGGGCATTACAACACTCCACCACTACAACAGGATCTCGTCCCGAGATCTAGGATGGCACCGGAGGGAAAGGAAGAGGAAGAGAAGAGGTAAAGCTAAGTTGCTTCTTCGACAAAAGAGTGAAACCAAAGAACCTTGAGAGGTTGAGCAATATGAAAGTAAGAAAACAACGAAGATGAGCAAAGTTGAAAACACTCCGTTAGAAAAGAGGAACAAGGGATACGACGAGAACCAAGAGGTTTAGTGATAAGATAGATATTGAAACCACTCCGGTTAAAACTAGATAAGAATGAATAAGAATGATATAATTTGGGCAGCACTCCGGTTGAGCATGGAAGGAATAGGACATGAACTTACAAGATGAGAGGATACTTGATGAGATCAACAACACACTACCTCCGGAACGAATTGAAAGAGTGGCACAAGGGGTAAGAAGGATTTCAGACAGCTCTCCGGTTGAGGAAGGAGGCAAAACTTGATAAGATGAAAGAACTTGAAGAGATGACACAACACTCCGGTTCAATGGATAAGCATGAAAAGAACACGATCCTCAATTCGAGAAGATGAGTGAAGAGAGCAACAATACATCGCCTCTGAAAGAAAGAATAGAAAATAGATCATTGGAATAACAGATGGAGGAGAAAATGCCAACTTCTACCACAAATGAGCTTGGAAAGCATCCTTGCAAGAAGAATTGAACGGAGTTGTTGGAAAATCAACAACGAAAAACACAAGCTTGTGGTGGGCTTATGGAAAACATCTCAAAACTTGAGGTGAAATTCGGCCACTAACGAAAAACAATTTCTTGTTTGAGATCAACGAAGAGATGAAAAACCCCTTTCCCCGAGAGGATAGAGAGATAACTTGGATCAATGATAAGCACCACAAATAGCAACATTCCGAATGGAAGGCTTTAGGTGAAATATAACCCAAGTTACTCCAATGGAGGGATTAATAGGTTGAAACGATCTCCTGAACGAAGAGAAAAATGATGGATTTAAAATATCTCATTCTTGACAACTTGAATCATGAAGGGAAATTGTCAAGAGTGACATAACACCGCCTCAAAAGATAAGGTAAAAAGGATTGCACTTCAGAATGCAAGATGAAGAATGCTTGAACGCCTCAAAACAAAACATGTGTTTAGCATCATGTTTATTTTAGAGTATAGCTTAGCGGGTCATAACTTCGAGAGAAAATCTTGAAGAACAAATGAAGAATGAAAAGAATCCTTTATGAACCATCATGTAGATCCTCCATGGAGAACTCCGGTAATAAAAGCATGATAGAAAGAAAGAGAAGTTAAAAGAACAAGGTGAAGCCTTGCGATGATTTAGATGGAGCTTTGCAATGAAATGAGCGAGGAAATTAGAACTCCGGAAAGAAAAAGATGAAAACACTAGAATCGAGAATTACTTCAACATGAACAATCTCCGGAAGAAAAGAATTGAATCACCTCAAGGAAATGAGAATAAGATTTATTGTATGCTTATCCACAAGCAATGGATTTTGCATACTACTTATTCCCATTGAAACAGGATTAAGAAAGATATAGTGTAAACTTGAGAAGGTTTTCATGAATCCCCGGTAGGATTGAAAAGAACGAATGAATTAATATGATAACAAGAGAAGATGAATCTTGAATGGACCACCGAAAGAATTCAAAATGACTGACGAAAGAGAATGAATCACCGTTAAGAATAAGACGATCAAGTATGCCTGAGGGGATTTAGAGAGACGAGAACTGATTGAAGAATACTTGAACGAAGCACCGGAAGAATATTGAGATGAACGAAAGGGCACAGATATAGAATAATTGGAGAACGAATCTTAAAACTTAGAACGAAGAAATCTTCCGAAAAGATGGCCTCCGGATGATCGAGAGAGAAAGCAACTCCTGAAATGCTCCGGATGGATGAAAAGAATTCTCACAATCGAAAACAATTATGAGAGGATGTCATCAAGCTTGAACTATGCATCTTTGGAAGAACTGGTAAGGATTTAAGAGGAACTCTTCTTCGGTCTTCAAATGACGACGAGAAACACCACCAAAATACTAAGATATTCCGAAATGAATAATAGAAAGGTTGAATCAACGCTGAAAAGAATTTGAAAAATCTTGGAGAAAGACATTTGACTGATGTTATCCATTCTTACGTCAAACTCTGAAAAGAATTGAGGAAAAAAATTCCAGGGGAATTAGAAGAGTCAGGTAAGATCCTGGGAAAAGACCTGCGGGTTAGGGCCCACTCAAAAGAAACATCATTGAAGGATTGCTTGAAATAGAGATTGCACCGGTAGAATTAAATGGCTTGAATGAGATAATAATCTCCAAATAGCTTGAACGGATTGAGAATGGAAACACGAGTCTTCCGAGATATCTTCAACACTCCAGAACAAATGAATAGCGAGAAGTGAAAGATTAAGAGGTGCACCGGTATTAAAAAGCATTTGACACGAGGAAAGGAATATGATCAACACTGAAAGCTTGGATTAATCCACCGGATAAGAATACGAGAATGAAGAATGATGAACTTGAAACTGTTGAGCATCTTCGTGGGAAATCACCGGATAAGCACATTGATTGAAAAGAGTGAAAAGACTTCACATGAATAAAAGGATACTTGATTAAGAAATCTGAGTCCTTGAAGAAAAGGGGGGAGGGCGGGAAAACAACGACAACTTGGGGACGGATGACACAAACACCATTGAGAAAACTTAGAATCGATCTTGCGGATGGGAAAAATGATCGGATCCACTTGAAGAGAAGCACACCGGTCGGAAAGAATTAACATGACAATCTCGATAAACAAGAAGGATTAGTATTCACATAGCAGTATGAGAACACCGTTTGAAAGGTATGGAATCAACACTTGACATTGAAGCAACTCGAATACCACAATTAAAACAACACAAAGGATTTGGCTTGCAGAATAAGCCGGAAACAAACATATGATAGATCCCATATCGTATCATGTGTCTGTTGGAAAGATAAAACTAGAGCTACTTGAATTCCCACCTATAAAACTCCCGAAACTTTCTGGTTATGCAATCTGGTGTTGGGGATACAGGGGAAGCAATATATCTGACCCAAACTAACAATACCTACATCCAGTTGTATCCATCCGTCAACACATAACCGAGAAACCTTCGGAAATCGTGTACCTCAACCTTCGAAAAGCATTCGTTATACGAGTTATGGCAATACTCCCGAACTCCCCAGTACTGGGTGACGTCGAGGTTATCTCACCAACAACTGCATAAAAGAGATTTTCGATGTCGGCAAAACTCAGGTATTCCAGAACTGCAACGATAAAATTGTGACGACAACACCTCAGAGCTCGACTCCCCGGGTTAAAGCCACATAAATAGACAGGAGGCACCAAGAACAATGTTCTCGTCACAAAACCATTGGAACGATTCCAAGATACCTGCGTGATCCTAAAAAAAATTTAGTGAAATTTGAGGAGAGGAAAGACAAAACATCTACGTCAGGAGACCTCACCAGAGCGATGAAGGGGCTGAGGAGTAAAAAGAATCCTACTCTCCGATATATATAATCCTAAGACTCAAAATAGTTTTCTTCTAGACTCAACAACGGCCAACAAACAAGGGGGCTCCTAGGGTCGGTCGAGGCTCTGATACCAACTTGTCACGCCCAATATGCGACCCTATCTAAAAGGAACTCAAAGGTCCCACCAAGGATAGACCCGCATATTGAAACGCTTTTGCAAGGTGGATATCATTACATCAACATTACATAATAGATAGGGATACATACATAAGGCATGCAATGCCACACGGATACAACATCATCATACATAAGATCAACATCCGACTACGGATGAAACACAAACAAAAACTCAAATGACATCCACCCTACTAGCCCAGGCTGCCGACCTGGAACCTATTGTAACGCCCGGTTAATCTTGCTACAGTAATCCCACGCTAATCATGGCACGTCATCCCGATTACTGTTGCTATCCTCGAAATAATTCGAAACCGTTCAAATTCAAAATTCAAATTGATGAAAACAATAAAAGTTTTCAAAATTTAAAATAAAATTGTTCGGTGGTTGACGAATATTACAAGGGTAATTATGATGCAACAAACAAATTTTTATTAAATGCCTAAGTGTTTATAGATAAATAAAAAACATAAAAGAAAATAAATAAAAGGAAAACAGAAAAACAATACAAAAAAAAAGAGAAAAGAAACCCCCTGGGCTTCGGCCCAGCTGACCACAGGCCAACTGGGCCACCACCAGGGCCCAGCCGGCCCCCCCCCCCCCCCACCTTATCCACTACACCACCCCCGCCCACTCCACCGACACCCCCACAAACCCCCCCCCCCCCAAAATATCTCCCCCTCTTCCCGACCTGGATCGGGATCGAGGGAGGAGGCCCTCGCCGCCGCCCGGATCGCCCGTTGCCGGAGCCCTCTCCGCCGGCCTGCTCTCCCTCGCCGGACTCCTCCACTCCGTCGCTCATCGCCGTCGTCTCCACCACCGCCGCCCTCTTCGTCACCGGACCCCCCCTCCCCGACGCCGGCGGCCGCCTCCCCGACTCCCTCCTCGCCGGTCGCCTCCAAGCTTCACCGCGCCCGCCTCCTAGACCCTACGCCCCCCCCCCCCACCGTGAGCATCGCCCCTCTCCTCCCTCCCGCTTCGCTCTGTCGCCGTTGAGGTCGTCCCTGCGCTCATCGCGTCGACGGCCGCGCCCTGGCCGTGCGCGCGCACGCGTCCGCGCACCCGCGCTGGTCTCGCCCCGTCCATGGCCGCGCCCCTGCGCCCCGTGCGCCCACGCCGGCGCCGTCCGCGCGCGCCTCCTCCCCTGCTGCCTGCCCCGCGCCGTCGCCGGAACCGCGTCGCCTCTGCCCCGTCACGCCGCGCCCCTCCTGTCACCTCGCCTCCCGCCTCGGCTCCGCCATGCCAGGCCGCGCCGGCGCCGCCCCTTGCTTGCTGCCGGCTCCCGCGCCGCAGCTGCGCCTGCTCGCCCCCCCTCCGAGTCGGGCGCCAGCACGCCCAGCGCCCGTTCGGGCGACAGCCGTCGCCCCAGCGCCCAAAACCCGCTAAGGCCCCCGGGCCACTGACTAGGGGGGCCCCGCCCCAGAACGTTAAAAAAAAACAAAAACAAAATAATAATAATAATAATAATAAAAATAAATAAATAATAAATAATAAAATAAATAAAATCAATAAATATAATTAATAAAATTAAAATGATTTAATAAAATTATTAATTAATTAATTAATTAATTAATCCCGCTTAATTAAATTAATTAACTAGTTAAGATTAATTAAACTGTAATTAGATTAACCTAAACCCTAATTAACCTAAATAGAGAATGACAGGTGGGTCCCACTGGACCCACATGTCAGGGTTGACTCAGTCAACCCCTGTTGACTGCTGACGTCAGCATGACATCATGCTGACGTCATAAATACCTTTTTTTCGAATTAATTAAATAATTAATTAAATTCCAAAATTGTTAAAATCTTTGAAAAATCATATCTTTTAATCTGTAACTCGGATTAAATTATTTTCAACATGAAAGTTGCTCAAAACGACGAGACGATTCCGGATACGCAGTCCGTTCGTCCACCACAGCCCCCTAACCTATCGAACCCGCAACTTTCCCCCTCCGGCTCCTCTGCCCGAAAACACGAAACACCGGGAATACTTTCCCGGATGATTCCCCCTTGACCAGTACCACCTTATACCACGTTAGGGCACGCCTAGCATCGCTTCTTGACATGTCATGCCTCGATATGCATCTGTTTACTTGGTATTCATTGTTTCTTCCCCCTCTTCTCTCCGGTAGACTACGAGACCGACGCTGCTGCTGCCCAGTTCGACTACGGAGTTGACGACCCCTCTCTCTTGCCAGAGCAACCAGGCAAGCCCCCCCCTTGATCACCAGATATCGCCTATTCTACTCTATACTGCTTGCATTAGAGTAGTGTAGCATGTTACTGCTTTCTGTTATACCTATTCTGATGCATAGCCTGGCATTGATGCTACACCTGTTGATACCTTACCTGCAATCCTAAATGCTTAGTATAGGATGCTAGTTTATCATCATTGGCCCTACATTCTTGTCAGTCTGCCTTGCTATACTATCGGGCCGTGATCACCTGGGAGGTGATCACGGGTATATACTATACATACTACATACTACACAGATGGCGACTAAAGTCGGGTCAGCTCGAAGAGTACCCGCGAGTGATTCACGGATTGGGGGCTGAAAGGACCTTTGTCCCAACGGCCCTCTGTGTGGATCTTTGTGGCGGAGCGGCAGGGCAGGTTGAGACCGCCTAGGAGAGAGGTGGGCCTGGCCCTGTTCGGCGTTCGTGGACACTTAACACGCTTAACGAGATCTTGGTATTTGATCTGAGTCTGGCTACGAGCCTATACGCACTAACCATCTACGTGGGAGTAGTTATGGGTATCCCGACGTCGTGGTATCAGCCGAAGCACTTCAGACGTCAGCGACGGAGCGGCGCGCGCCGAATTGGACTAGAACGCCACTAGGCTAGGTCTGCTTTCGGCCGCCCACGCAATGTGCAGGTGTGCTCAGGGCGATGGGCCCAGACCCCTGCGCGCTTAGGTTTAGACCGGCGTGCTGGCCTCTCTGTTTTGCCTAGGTGGGGCTGCGACGTGTTGATCTTCCGAGGCCGGGCATGACCCCGGAAAGTGTGTCCGGCCAAATGGGATCGAGCGTGTTGGGCTATGTGGTGCACCCCTGCAGGGAAGTTAATCTATTCGAATAGCCGTGATCTTCGGTAACAGGACGACTTGGAGTTGTACCTTGACCTTATGACAACTAGAACCGGATACTTAATAAAACACACCCTTCCAAGTGCCAGATACAACAGGTGGTCGCTCTACCTCAGGGAAATGAGGAGAGGATCGCCGGGTAGGATTACGCTATGAGATGTTACTTGGAGATGCTACTTGGAGGACTTCAATCTACTCTCTTATACTTGATGCAAGACGAAGGTGACCAGAAGCGTAGTCTTCGACAGGATTAGTTATCCCCCTCTTATTCTGGCATTCTGCAGTTCAGTCCACTGATATGGCCCCTTTACACATATAACCATGCATATGTAGTGTAGTTCCTTGCTTGCGAGTACTTTGGATGAGTACTCACGGTTGCTTTCTCCCCCCTTTTCTCCCCCTTTCCTTTCTTTCTGGTTGTCGCAACCAGATGCTGGAGTCCAGGAGTCAGACGCCACCGTCGACGACGACCCCTACTACACCGGAGGTGCCTACTACTACGTGCTGCCCGCCGACGACGACCTGGAGTAGTTAGGAGGATCCCAGGCAGGAGGCCTGCGCCTCTTTCGATCTGTATCCCAGTTTGTGCTAGCCTTCTTAAGGCAAACTTGTTTAACTTATGTCTGTACTCAGATATTGTTGCTTCCGCTGACTCGTCTATGATCGAGCACTTGTATTCGAGCCCTCGAGGCCCCTGGCTTGTATTATGATGCTTGTATGACTTATTTTATTTGTAGAGTTGTGTTGTGATATCTTCCCGTGAGTCCCTGATCTTGATCGTACACATTTGCGTGCATGATTAGTGTACGATTGAATCGGGGGCGTCACAAGTTGGTATCAGAGCCGACTGCCTGTAGGAATCCCCCTTCCACACTCCTTGGCCGAAGTCGACTCTAGTCACTACAAAACTTTTACTAACATGGCTGTGTGCCTTACGGGCCCACGTCGCCATCGGGTGGTACTAGGATCTTTTACACCTCGACCTTTGCTCTGGGACTCTGAACTCTTTTCTACTCGGGTTAAACGAATTTACTAACTCTAACATTAGGATCCCATTACCACGTTCACCCCGAAGTTGGATAAGACATAGTTATTCTGTAGGATAGCATTTTGAATAGTGCCCGTGTTGTCATTTGACTCCATTGAAACATCTTTGTTTTCAGATGGAACCCACGAGGCAGGTCGTGCGCCACACTGCGGCCATTGGTCCCTCAGGATCACCTGCTGCGCTAGCTGATATGATGACCTATCTGGGTTATCGCTGGCACCCTGAGTACACCGTCTACGAGGAGTACCAGGACTTTAACCAGGAGTAGTACCGTGCCATCGTCCACCTCTACTCTCGGGAGTATGAGTACACTACCGTGCTGCACACCGCTCATGGTGTTGGAGTGACCATCGAGATGGCAGTCCACGATGCGGCTCATGCTGCTCTGACACGTCTTCGTGGAGAGTATCAGGCATTGGACACTTCCCCTTTCAGGCACATTCCTATCGCATCTGACGTTGGTGCGGAGGGATACTACACTGTCGCCTACTCCACCGTCACCCGAGAGCCGTTCCACCATCAGCGCCTGGTTCTGCATGCTGATGGGCTGGACCGAGCTAACAGAGCTCTTCGCCACGAGTTGTACACCACTCGTCAGCACCTTTACAGGGCTCTGACGCGGTTGCACCCCTTTGTCCGGTCTGGACAGCTGCCGCGTTCTGCGATCTACCCAGCTGGTAAAACAAGACCAGCAAAGCCTCCCGTTGTGCCGACAAATCCCGATAGGAGCTGCACATATCTCGTTCTCAGGGCACACCGTATTGTCCAGACTTCCGGTAGGCCAGCCCAGAGTTGCCCCTGGTGGCCACCGGCGGCCGACAGTTTGGACCAACACTCACAACGAGCACTGGCCCCGGGGGGGGGGGGGATAAAATAAAGATGACCCTCGAGAGCGCGACTCTCAAGGGAAAAAGGGCTAGGTGAGGCAAATGGTAAAACCAAGGTTGGGCCTTGCTGGATGTGACGCCCCCGATTCAATCGTACACTAATCATGCACGCAAATGTGTACGATCAAGATCAGGGACTCACGGGAAGATATCACAACACAACTCTACAAATAAAAATAAGTCATACGAGCATCATAATACAAGCCAGGGGCCTCGAGGGCTCGAATACAAGTGCTCGATCATAGACGAGTCAGCGGAAGCAACAATATCTGAGTACAGACATAAGTTAAACAAGTTGCCATAAGATGGCTAGCACAAACTGGGATACAGATCGAAAGAGGCGCAGGCCTGCTGCCTGGGATCCTCCTAACTACTCCTGGTCGTCGTCAGCCTGCACGTAGTAGTAGGCACCTCCAATTTAGTAGTCGTCGTCGACGCTGGCTCCTGGCTCCTGGACTCCAGCATCTGGTTGCGACAACCAGAAAGAAAGGAAAGGGGAAAAAGGGGGGAGAAATCAACCGTGAGTACTCATCCAAAGTACTCGCAAGCAAGGAACTACACTACATATGCATGGGTATATGTGTAAGGAGGCCATATCAGTGGACTGAACTGCAGAATGCCAGAAGAAGAGGGGGATAGCTAATCCTGTCAAAGACTACGCTTCTGGCAGCCTCCGTCTTGCAGCATGTAGAAGAGAGTAGATTGAAGTCCTCCAAGTAGCATCTCCAAGTAGCATATCCAGGTAGCATCTCCAAGCGCATCTCCAGTCGCATCGCATAGCATAATCCTACCCGGCGATCCTCTCCTCGTCGCCCTGTAGAAAAGCGATCACCGGGTTGTCTGTGGAACTTGGAAGGGTGTGTTTTATTAAGTATCCGGTTCTAGTTGTCATAAGGTCAAGGTACAACTCCAAGTCGTCCTGTTACCGAAGATCACGGCTATTCGAATAGATTAACTTCCCTGCAGGGGTGCAGCACATAGCCCAACACGCTCGATCCCATTTGGCCGGACACACTTTCCTGGGTCATGCCCGGCCTCGGAAGATCAACACGTCGCAGCCCCACCTAGGCAAAACAGAGAGGCCAGCACGCCGGTCTAAACCTAAGCGCACAGGGGTCTGGGCCCATCGCCCATAGCACACCTGCACGTTGCGAGGGCGGCCGAAAGCAGACCTAGCCTAGTGGCGTTCCAGTCCAATTCGGCGCGCGCCGCTCCGTCGCTGACGTTTGAAGTGCTTCGGCTGATACCACGACGTCGGGATACCCATAACTACTCCCGCGTAGATGGTTAGTGCGTATAGGCTCGTAGCCAACTCAGATCAAATACCAAGATCTCGTTAAGCGTGTTAAGTATACGCGAACGCCGAACAGGGCCAGGCCCACCTCTCTCCTAGGTGGTCTCAACCTGCCCTGTCGCTCCGCCACAAAGTAACCGTCGGGGACCGTCGGGAACCCAGGCCCACCTCTATCGGGATGGAGCCACCTGTCCTTTCAGCCCCCAACTCCGAACAGTATCACAGGTAATGTAACAGTGTAAAGTATATAGTATATGCCCGTGATCACCTCCCGAAGTGATCACAGCCCAGTAGTATAGCATGGCAGACGGACAAGAGTGTAGGGCCACTGATGGAACACTAGCATCCTATACTAAGCATTTAGGATTGCGGGTAAGTTATCAATGACTGTAGCAGCAATGACAGGCTATGCATCAGAATATGATTAACGGAAAGCAGTAACATGCTATGCTACTCTAATGCAAGCAGTATAGAGAAGAGTAGGCGATATCTGGTGATCAAGGGGGGTGGCTTGCCTGGTTGCTCTGGCAAGAGAGAGGGGTCGTCAACTCTGTAGTCGAACTGGGCAGCAGCAGCGTCGGTCTCGTAGTCTACCGGAGAGAAGAGGGGGAAGAAACAATAAATATAATACAAACATAAGCATGACGGTGCATGACAAGACAAGTAACGGTGCTGATGGTGCCCTAACGCGGTATGAGGTGGTGCCGGTTAAGGGGGGAAACATCCGGGAAAAGATCCCTGGTGTTTCGTGTTTTTGGACAGAGGAGCCGGAGGGGGAAAGTTGCGAGTTCGATAGGTTAGGGGTGTGTGGCGGACAAACGGACTGCGTATTCGGATTCGTCTCGTTGTTCTGAGCAACTTTCATGTACAAAGTTTTTCAATCGGAGTTACGGTTTAATTTATATTAATTTTCAAAGTTTTAAATCATTTTTGAAATTAACAGAATAAAATTAATTTGGAAATGCCACTATGATGTCAACATGACATCAGGGTGATGTCAGCAGTCAACAGTCAGTTGACTTGGTCAAACTGACGCGTGGGTCCCGGTTGTCATTGACTTAGGTTAACTAAACAGGATTAGTTAGTTTAATAAGTGATTAGGTTAATTAACAGATCTAATTAAGTTAACTAATTAATTATTTATTTATTTATTTTTATTATGTTTTTTTGTTCTTTTTTTTAACAGGGGCGTGGGTGGGGGGCCCCACTGGGCAGTGGCCCATAGGGCCAAACGGGCGCGGGCGGTGGATCAGTTGCGGGGCGCCAGGACGCCCGCCCGCAGAGACGGGGGCTGTCCGCCTCCGGTGGAAGTGGCGAGGCCACGGCGAGTGGCCGGAGCGGCGGGAGCCAGAGGCGGAGACGAGCAACGCGCGGTGGTGCCGGAGCACAACCAGGGCGTGAGCGGGGCACGCGGCCCAGGCGCGGTGCGGGGACAAGGCCGCGGCATAGCGCGCGCGAGGGATGGCAAGAGGTGGTTGCGGCAGAGCCGCGTGACTACGGGTGCGCGGCGTCAGGGGGACAACGGGCGCGGAAGCCGAACGACGCCGGTGGGCGCGGGCAGCGCGGTGGCCAGGAGCGCGCGGGGCGATGGCCGGTGCTAGGGCCGCGGCGACGAGCGCGAGCACGCGCAGCGCGGGCAGGAGGGGTCGCGCGAGGGAGAGGGGAGGGGAAGAGGCTCACATCGAGCCTGTAGTTGTGTAAGCGCGTGCTCGGGGAGGGCCTGAGGTAGACGGACGGCGGCGACGAGGTCGGGGTCGTCCAGTAAGGCGGCACCGACGATGTCGGGGCGGTCCGGGGCGACGTCGAGGTGCAGGCGATGGAGACGGCGTGGCGGCACCGACGACGGCGAGGTGGCGGGGCGGCTCCGGCGTGGTGATCTCCGGCGACGGCGTCGAGCGGCGGTGTGGGTGCGCGCTGGGGGAGACGAGGGTAGAGAGGGGATCGATCCCGATCCAGGGGGATCGGGGGAGGGAGTGGGGCGAGTGGGGGGGTTAGGGTTACGGGGTGGGGATAAGGAGAGAGAGGAGGGGCCGGCTGGGCCGGCCTGATTGGCCCCGAGGCCATCTGGGCCGAGGCCCAGCGAGGGGGGGGGCTATAATTTCTAGTCTTTCTTTTTTTGTTCCTTTTCTTTTACTGTTTTATTTTATTCTAGTTTTATAAAACATAAAAGTTGTATCTTAAATAGTAACACTAATTATACCTCTGCCACAAAAAGGTTTAACCCCCAAATAATATAGTTTAGTATTTTATAAAATACCAACACATTTATTTATTTGTTTTACCTACAGTTTTAATTATTTGAATGCATTTAGACATTTTATAAAAATGTGATTCCTCCACCAACATTACTTATGAATTATTTGTTACATTTAGAACATTTTAGTTTTGACTTTTGAAAACTTTAACTATTTGACTTTATTTTGAATTTGAATTTGAATCGGTTTCGAACCAATGTGACTTTAGCAACAGTAATCGTGGTGACGTGGGATCATTAGCAAAGGTTTACTGTAGCTTGATTATCCGGGCGTCACAATTCTCCTCCACTACAAGAAATCTCGTCCCGAGATTTAAGAGGGGAGTAAGGGGGAAGTTCTTGTTACGATATTCTAACGAGTCATCTCGGTCTTGCTTGCTCTTATCGAAATGGTCGATCCATCACGTTGATGTTTTCATTCCTCCGCTTCAGGTCATCATGGTGAAGTCGTCCTTTTCTTAGGGAACTCCAACGTAATTACGAATAGGTAAGGGGCAGCTTGACTACGATTGAATGCTTATGAGGGGAACAATTTGGGGATAACCCATGAATGAACATAAGATTATCTCTCGAGTTGAATATATAAAATACATCAAGAGTTAGGTACGGAGGTACCATGAGATGTTTCAAATGGATAGGCAATCGTTCGATGACTGAAACAACACGCGAAAGGGGTCCAGAGCAACGAGATTGAGTATTGCGTTTATTACCAGAATAGATCACTAGAACGGTGGTCCGTGAACTACATACAAGGCCACGCACGAGGAATAACTTTAGGAACGGGGGGGGGGGGGGTACAGGAGAGTCAGGTTTCAATCATGTGGAACTGTGGGTTATGGGCCCACCATGTGGGTTAATAGTAGGAAGAGGGGTGACGTCTTGCACGATCATGTAAGCAAGGCATGTCAGAGAATAACCGGTCAGTTATGTTGACAGCATCGTTGGTACCAAGGGCGAGGGACGAAGAGAACCATTTTCCTGCTCGTTGAACGAGGCGGACCAATAGGCAAGGTTCCCGTCCATCGGGGGTTACCGAAGTGTCATCAACAATAGTAACAGGGTCCGACTGATAAGGTGGTACACCAAGGTGTTTTCGTAAGCAGGAAAATATTACTGCTTAGATCATCTAAACCTCAAGAAAGGTTAAACCAAACAATGGAAAGGATAATATGATTATCAAATTAATCAGAACAATGGAAAGGAAAATGTGTTTAAACACATATATCAGGGGTATATCCTCCCCAAAGTCAAGCAGAGGATGATATCCAAGACAGGATATAAAGTAGAAAACCTTTTAGGTAAGGGGGGAGGAATCTCATGAAATTACCCATACAACGGTGTTAGGATAAATGATAAATAAAATTTAGCATCATGCTTCAAATGTTCCTGTTGAAAATCGGAGTACCATTGACATGCTTCGAGATAGCATTGACACGGTCTTCATGTAAAGGTCATACTTCGGATACACAAAGGATTCATCAGGAATAACTTATAGAATAAGTCTTACAATTTCCTCATGGATGAATGCATAACCTTGCTGAAAAGGAATCTATAATGATAGGTCCTCCAGCCAGGGGGGGGGTGCTAGGCATGACATCATGTTACCGGGTCATCAAAGGACAAACAACATAACTCCTGGAAAGTTGTCCCAACCATCATATCTGACCGAGATTCAGATCCAATTGGTGTCATGATGCCTCAGACTCAGGATGTCTGAGAAGAAAAGGCGCAACACAAATCGTTGAAATGGCATTGCAAGATTCTCGGGAAATGAACTATGGGAGCGGGTTCCTGAAACAATAGTTCATCATTAAACTAAGGAGAGGTGAGGAGGTGGCTGATTGACTCAGCAACAATTCATTGAGATTTTCAAAAGATGGATTTCCACAATAATGTGAACAAGAAGACGACACTTGTTGATTGAAATGATATAATGTTGTATGCTCGAGGAAAACATACATAATTAAACATTGGTTGACCGGTGCACCCGAAATATGGGTTGGGTTGCACGGCCAATGTTAGAGTGGTGATTCAATTATCGAAAGACTTAGAATGATCTATCACCCATTCACTTCAAAGCGATAGGGTTTCTAGAAGTTTTGAATTCACACGTCATAGCTCAATTGTCAGTATTCCGGTTGAAAACAATACGGGGACCAAGGAATGAACGAAGATGGCAAGAAGTATTATGATATCAAGAATTCTTAAGAGGTGGTGAAATTCTCACCACATTCTTGACAAAAAGAGATGGTAATACTCCCGAGGTAAGGAAGATCAACTGCTGGGTAGCAGGGATCTCAAGGTTTACACAAAACACGAACAAGTTGTGTTGAACGGAAGGCAATAAAGTGGTCGATGAGAACAGGAATCATCGAGGGGCAAGGATGGTATTACCCATCATGAATTCAATTGAATTCTTGGAAGAGCTCATAAGGTTGATGATGATCACGACACATTTGTCGAGAGGTTTCATGCAGATGTAATCAACCAGCGACGACATCAAGTCAGAGGAATGATGAAGCAAGAGGTTATTGGAACCACAGTTACGACACAAACTCGAACTCAAGCTGGTTGTTTAAGGTGAAAGGGTATGACGACTAAAATCGACGTAAGCTTAGCTATCGTCGCAAATTGGTGCTCCGAGAATAAGGACCAGGTAGCACAGGTAGAATCGTCACGACAATGATATAGCCAAACAGGCTAGGAATGGCGTGATCGGGTACAAACTCGTAGTTATAGAAGCTTACTGAAGAGTTGTTGAACCGTAGTGCGAACTCGGTTGAGTTATCGGTGTCTTTGAGTGTTTAATAACTCAGAGCCCATAAAAAAAATGGAATCAGTGGGAAGGTAGTACTTGATGAACTCATAAAAAGTTATGCAGTTCCATAATAATCTCGAGATACCAGGGGGGTAATACTCGACACAAGGTCAAAGTAAAGGTTGGACTGGTGTATCGATCCATAGAAGACAATTGTTTTAACTTGTCCGAGAAATGGAATCAAAGAAGAACAATCATGGTCGGAACCACGGTTGCAAGGGATCAATTCACAGATACCATATGTTAGTTATCAAGGAAATAGTTATTATTTCAAGAAGCTTCCATGATAGGATATACATCGCGTCCATGGGCATGAACACAAAGTTCAAGGTCGACTCCCACTTCCTCAATGCATAACCTTTCATTCACTTCTCGCGTTCGATGAAGTTGCAGTGCTGAAATTTTATCTGGCGAAGCACCAGAAGAGTATTAATCGTGAAAACTTTCGGGTTCACACGGTTTGGAGAAAGCATATGTTCAACCCATAGGGGCTTCTTAGAAACATATACCACAATCTTTAGGAGTAATTAACTCAAACTCGATGGCAGAGCATGGTTGAGAAAAGCAGAGGATACAACTTAACAAAGGCATTATGTATCAGGGGAAGAACTCACAAGGTGATCAAATGTGAAGGACACTGTCGGATAACAATCCAACAAAGGACTTGATGGTCCACAAAGGATCTGATATGAGTATCGATACTCAACCAGAAGAGGAAGGAATGCAAATGCAACAGGTTATGGAAGCATCTGAATAATTCACAGCTTAAATGCAAAGGAATTATGATCTCCAAAACAAAGGATCAGAAGCAGACGTTCTGATCAAGGATGGATCAATTGAATATACCAGAGGCACAATCGATGACAGATAGTTTGGTCGAGAACCAACTCATGTTCAAAATGACGTCTGAGCCGGAAGGATGAATTCTAGGATCTATTTGAGGATTGCGAGAATCCGCAACATATTGAATCAACAGACTCAAAATGATAATGACAAGGTATGCCATTAAGATTACGAGACTTATGGGATTAATCATATTGCAAGCAAGCAAGAATTTCAAGAGCAAATGGCTCCAGAGGATTTTCGGAAGATCAAATAGTATTTTGAAGACTTTTGTGAAACACGTGAACAACTGGGGGATGAGCGGATACTCGATAAGTGCGAGAATTTATTTGAAGGGGTATTCATGCAGCAAGGAACTGCAGGGCAGTAAGCGTAAAGAATTCTCGGAATATCGAAGTGTATTTCAGGACATCTTGTAATAACAAGATCAATGGGGGATGATCATATGAATGGCAAGTGTAAGTAGTTATCCATACGGATTTATCGGTGGTCAGGAATAGCAAAAGTGATGGGCACAAAGTCTCGAGAGAACATCAGAGAGTATCTTCGGAATCTTCTGATGTAGCAGGCGATCCTCTGCAATAAGGGGCTCTTCGGGTGGATGCGATCACGAGATCCTAATCTTAGAGTTAGCAAATTCATTTAACCCGAATAGTAGAGAGATCAGAGTCCCAGAGTATAGAAGAGGAATAAAAGATCCTAATACCACCCAATGGCGACGTGGGCCCATGGGCCACACAGCCAAGTTAGTAAAAGTTTTGTAAAGTCTAGACTCGACTTCAGCCAAGGAGTGTGGAAGGGGGATTCCTACAGGCAGTCGGCTCTGATACCAACTTGTGACGCCCCCGATTCAATCGTACACTAATCATGCACGCAAATGTGTACGATCAAGATCAGGGACTCACGGGAAGATATCACAACACAACTCTACAAATAAAAATAACTCATACAAGCATCATAATACAAGCCAGGGGCCTCGAGGGCTCGAATACAAGTGCTCGATCATAGACGAGTCAGCGGAAGCAACAATATCTGAGTACAGACATAAGTTAAACAAGTTGCCATAAGATGGCTAGCACAAACTGGGATACAGATCGAAAGAGGCGCAGGCCTCCTGCCTGGGATCCTCCTAACTACTCCTGGTCGTCGTCGTCAGCCTGCATGTAGTAGTAGGCACCTCCAATGTAGTAGTCGTCGTCGACGCTGGCTCCTGGCTCCTGGACTCCAGCATCTGGTTGCGACAACCAGAAAGAAAGGAAAGGGGAAAAAGGGGGGAGAAAGCAACCATGAGTACTCATCCAAAGTACTCGCAAGCAAGGAACTACACTACATATGCATGGGTATATGTGTAAGGAGGCCATATCAGTGGACTGAACTGCAGAATGCCAGAATAAGAGGGGGATAGCTAATCCTGTCGAAGACTACGCTTCTGGTAGCCTCCGTCTTGCAGCATGTAGAAGAGAGTAGATTGAAGTCCTCCAAGTAGCATCTCCAAGTAGCATATCCAGGTAGCATCTCCAAGTGCATCTCCAGTCGCATCGCATAGCATAATCCTACCCGGCGATCCTCTCCTCGTCGCCCTGTAGAAAAGCGATCACCGGGTTGTCTGTGGAACTTGGAAGGGTGTGTTTTATTAAGTATCCGGTTCTAGTTGTCATAAGGTCAAGGTACAACTCCAAGTCGTCCTGTTACCGAAGATCACGGCTATTCGAATAGATTAACTTCCCTGCAGGGGTGCACCACATAGCCCAACACGCTCGTAGCCAACTCAGATCAAATACCAAGATCTCGTTAAGCATGTTAAGTATACGCGAACGCCGAACAGGGCCAGGCCCACCTCTCTCCTAGGTGGTCTCAACCTGCCCTGTCGCTCCGCCACAAAGTAACCGTCGGGGACCGTCGGGAACCCAGGCCCACCTCTACCGGGATGGAGCCACCTGTCCTTTCAGCCCCCAACTCCGAACAGTATCACAGGTAATGTAACAGTGTAAAGTATATAGTATATGCCCGTGATCACCTCCCGAAGTGATCACAGCCCAGTAGTATAGCATGGCAGACGGACAAGAGTGTAGGGCCACTGATGGAACACTAGCATCCTATACTAAGCATTTAGGATTGCGGGTAAGTTATCAATGACTGTAGCAGCAATGACAGGCTATGCATCAGAATAGGATTAACGGAAAGCAGTAACATGCTACGCTACTCTAATGCAAGCAGTATAGAGAAGAGTAGGCGATATCTGGTGATCAAGGGGGGGGGGCTTGCCTGGTTGCTCTGGCAAGAGAGAGGGGTCGTCAACTCTGTAGTCGAACTGGGCAGCAGCAGCGTCGGTCTCGTAGTCTACCGGAGAGAAGAGGGGGAAGAAACAATAAATATAATACAAACATAAGCATGACGGTGCATGACAAGACAAGTAACGGTGCTAAGGGTGCCCTAACGCGGTATAAGGTGGTGCCGGTTAAGGGGGGAAACATCCGGGAAAAGATCCCCGGTGTTTCATGTTTTCGGACAGAGGAGCCGGAGGGGGAAAGTTGCGAGTTCGATAGGTCAGGGGTGTGTGGCGGACAAACGGACTGCGTATTCGGATTCGTCTCGTTGTTCTGAGCAACTTTCATGTACAAAGTTTTTCCATCGGAGTTACGGTTTAATGTATATTAATTTTCAAAGTTTTAAATCATTTTTGAAATTAACAGAATAAAATTAATTTGGAAATGCCACTATGATGTCAACATGACATCAGGGTGATGTCAGCAGTCAACAGTCAGTTGACTTGGTCAAACTGACGCGTGGGTCCCGGTTGTCATTGACTTAGGTTAACTAAACAGGATTAGTTAGTTTAATAAGTGATTAGGTTAATTAACAGATCTAATTAAGTTAACTAATTAATTATTTATTTATTTATTTTTATTATGTTTTTTTTGTTCTTTTTTTAACAGGGGCGTGGGTGGGGGGCCCCACTGGGCAGTGGCCCATAGGGCCAAACGGGCGCGGGCGGTGGATCAGGTGCGGGGCGCCAGGACGCCCGCCCGCAGAGATGGGGGCTGTCCGCCTCCGGTGGAAGTGGCGAGGCCACGGCGAGTGGCCGGAGCGGCGGGAGCTAGAGGCGGAGACGAGCAACGCGCGGTGGTGCCGGAGCACAACCAGGGCGTGAGCGGGGCACGCGGCCCAGGCGCGGTGCAGGGACAAGGCCGCGGCATAGCGCGCGCGCGAGGGATGGCAAGAGGTGGTTGCGGCAGAGCCGCGTGACTACGGGTGCGCGGCGTCAGGGGGACAACGGGCGCGGAAGCCGAACGACGCCGGTGGGCGCGGGTAGCGCGGTGGCCAGGAGCGCGCGGGGCGATGGCCGGTGCTAGGGCCGCGGCGACGAGCGCGAGCACGCGCAGCGCGGGCAGGAGGGGTCGCGCGAGGGAGAGGGAAGGGGAAGAGGCTCACATCGAGCCTGTAGTTGTGTAAGCGCGTGCTCGGGGAGGGCCTGAGGTAGACGGACGGCGGCGACGAGGTCGGGGTCGTCCAGTAAGGCGGCACCGACGATGTCGGGGCGGTCCGGGGCGATGTCGAGGTGCAGGCGATGGAGACGGCGTGGCGGCACCGACGACGGCGAGGTGGCGGGGCGGCTCCGGCGTGGTGATCTCCGGCGACGGCATCGAGCGGCGGTGCGGGTGCGCGCTGGGGGAGACGAGGGTAGAGAGGGGATCGATCCCGATCCAGGGGGATCGGGGGAGGGAGTGGGGCGAGTGGGGGGGGGTTAGGGTTACGGGGTGGGGATAAGGAGAGAGAGGAGGGGCCGGCTGGGCCGGCCTGATTGGCCCCGAGGCCATCTGGGCCGAGGCCCAGCGAGGGGGGGGGCTATAATTTCTAGTCTTTCTTTTTTTTTGTTCCTTTTCTTTTACTGTTTTATTTTATTCTAGTTTTATTAAACATAAAAGTTGTATCTTAAATAGTAACACTAATTATACCTCTGCCACAAAAAGGTTTAACCCCCAAATAATATAGTTTAGTATTTTATAAAATACCAACACATTTATTTATTTGTTTTACCTACAGTTTTAATTATTTGAATGCATTTAGACATTTTATAAAAATGTGGTTCCTCCACCAACATTACTTATGAATTATTTGTTACATTTAGAACATTTTAGTTTTGACTTTTGAAAACTTTAACTGTTTGACTTTATTTTGAATTTGAATTTGAATCGGTTTCGAACCAATGTGAGTTTAGCAACAGTAATCGTGGTGACGTGGCATCATTAGCAAAGGTTTACTGTAGCTTGATTATCCGGGCGTCACACTGGAGGAGTTTTATTCAAAGCGAACTGTCAAGGGGGTCCCATAAATCACCCGACCGCGTAAGGAACGCAAAATCCGGGAACATAACACCGGTATGACGGAAACTAGGGCGGCAAGAGTGGAACAAAACACCAGGCATAAGGCCAAGCCTTCCACCCTTTACCAAATATATAGATGCATTAATAATATAAGAGATATTGTGATATCCCAACCAAAATCCTGTCCACCATGGAGAAATCTTCAACTTCACCTGCAACTAGCAATGCTGTAAGATGGCTGAGCAAAGCGGTAACATAGCCAAGCAACAGTTTGCATAGGAAAGGTGTCAAAGGTTAGAGGTTCATGGCAATATGGGAGGCTTGATGAGCAAAAGATAGGTAACGCAGCATAGCGATAGAACGAAGCAACTAGCATAGCAATGATAGTAGTGAGATCCAGGGTAGCGGTCATCTTGCCTGAAATCCCGCAAGGAAGAAGAACGAGTCCATGAAGAAGACGAACGGATGAAGCCACGAAGACGAACCAAGCGTAGACGAACGAATCCTCACGATCGCAACAAAACAGGAACTATTGAGAAGAAGCACACACCAAGGTAAACACACCACTCATAGACAAGACATGATGCACAACACGCATGAATCATGACAAGGCTAAATGAAGCTACTCATCGCAAGAGATGATGCAAACAAGAGCAACACATCAAAGCAAGTTTAAATGAGGCCGGGAACAACATATAACAATTCCGGTAAGTCCTCATATGCATATTTCGAAGTTGGTCCAGATCTGAATAAACATTATGTTCAAGTAGTTAAACATCAAGTTAAGATGCACAAAGATGATCTACATGAGATTCTAACCAAGTTACATATAAAGTTCATTTAGTTCGGAGCCACGGCCTAGAAGATATGAGCAAAACAAGTTAAACATGGCATTGATGCAAAATGCATACAAACATCAAGCAAACACCTCAAAACAAGGATGAAACATGATAATATGAAACTACATGCAATTCTAAGCAAGTTTCATATAGAGCACACTCAAAACGGAGCAACGTTTCAACACATGCACACTATACAAGTTTAAAGGACTAGCTGTCCAAAATAGCAACTTGGCATATTGCAAGCATCAAAACTATATCCTACAGCACCCAAACATAATAACAAAAGGCATGGACATGATGTACAGGTTAAGCACAACAAAACATGAACACTGAGCTATCTCCAGAAATCACTAGAACATACTCAAACACACATGGTAAGATTGCAAGTTTTAACAATTTCAGACTTTGCAGAAAATAACAGCACGATGCAATGTTTAGAGCTATCAAACAACATGTTGCAGGAACTTATCATGGCAAACAAAGGCATGGCATAAATCTACTAATTGCATAGATCAAAAGACCCTTACTGACCATAAGCCAAAAGGGAGCAGAAAATATGATGGCATCCACGTAAACATAGCAAGTTTTTATACAGATTCAAACATGGCAGGAACATAAAAATGAAGGCATATAGATGAGCTTGTGCCACTCACTACAGAGCAATACATGGCATGGCATGGCACCCAACAGTAAGAAGGCATGTTTGTGAAGCAAACCAAGTCAAGAACAAGTCCATAGCATGCAAAGATCAACTATAGCAACCTTGGCCAAATTGAATAACATGTAAACAATCTGCCAGGAAACAGAATGAAGCAAAAGTAGAGCACGAAAAAGACATGCTAGACTACTCCATAATTGCAACCAGGACCATGGATGGATAGACAATAACCTATTGTCCAAAATACCCTTACTGAAGTATCTCAAATTATGCATGGATCTCTCTGTAACAAAATGAAGCACTCTTACAACGATGATTCAGGCATCTAGATGACCTCAAATGAATATGATGCAATGGAATGAAATGATGTACTCTTCGAGGCGAACAATTCGACATATTACACGCACGAAACGGAGCTACAGATACAGAGATACAACAGGTCAAAGTATGCAACATTTTTACACAATCTGGGGACTTAGTAGAAAAACGACCTTCGGGATCTAGGGTTCCTCGCGAACCGAGGACGGTCGGGCGGAGCGGGGCCGCGGCGGCGGGCGGTCGGCGCCGGGCGGCAGGGAAGCCGGGCGCGGGCGGCGGCGGGGCCGCCGCCGGCGGTGGCGGAGCGGGATCCGGGCGGCGGCGGCACGGAGCGGGCCCGCGCAGGCCCCGGATGGGCTCCGCGGGCCGCAGCGGCGGGGAGGGCGCGGGAGGCCAGGTGGCGCGGCATGATTGGTCGGGGCGGCGGCTGGACATTATCCGGCGAGGTGCGGACACGTCCGGTGGCGGCGGAGGGCGAATTTTTAGGGTTTGGACTGCGAAATTTCGGGGGGAGACACATATAAATAGGTAGAGGGAGCTAGGAGAGTCCAAATGGAGCACGGTTTTCGGCCACGCGATCGTGATCGAACGACCGAGAGCATGGAGGGGAGTTAGGTGGGTTTTGGGCCAGTTTGGAGGGGGTGTTGGGGTGCAAAGAGAGAGGGGCTTTTACGGTTACCCGATTAACCGTTGGAGTACCAAACGACCTCCAAATGGCACGAAACTTGACAGGCGGTCTACTGGTAGTATACCAAGTCCACTTGGCAAACCTCGGGCCATTCCGAGAAAGTTTAATACCCACTCACGAAAAGAGAGAAGAGGGGGACGCCGGAGGACAAAGGAGCGTCGGATCGCGAAATGGACAATGGGGAAAAGGCTCGGATGCATGAGATGAACACGTATGCGAAATGAAATGCACATGATGACATGATGAAATGCAACACGCAAGCAAATGACATGGCAACAACGGCGAATAACTGGCGGACACCTGGCGCATCGGATCCGGGGCGTTACACCGGATGCAAACCGGGACATAGTTAGGCCCAACTATATGACGGGCTTTTAACAGGCCGAAATTAATATAGGGCCGAAATGTTAAACGTGCCCTTAACAGGCTGATACTAATATCAGGCTGATTTACTAAATGGGCCTTTTGCAAGTGGGCCCAAAAGCATAGCGTCCAGTTAACAGGCCGAATCTGATATGGGCCATAATTGAGGCCAAAGCCTCTTAGAGGGTCGGACCTGATCTGGGCCGTGATTTGGCCCAGAACGTGGGTGGCTTTTAACGGGCCGGATCTCATATGGGCCATTATTAGGCCCGGAACATGGCAGGCCATTAATGGACCGGATCAAATATGGGCCGGCATTTGGCCAAAAACATGGCAGCCAGTTAATGGGCCGGCCTACTAGGGTCCTCAAAATCTTGTAGGCCTACAACTGGGCCGGCCCATTAGTGTCGGCGAAATCTCGTGGGCCTTTAGCTGGGCCGACCCATTATGATCCGCAAGAATTTTGTGGGCCTTTACCTGGGCCGGCCAATTATGGCACACAAAAATCTTGTGGGCCTTTACCCGGGCCGGCCCATTATGGCCCGCGAAATCTTGTGGGCCTTTAGCTGGGCCAGCCCATTATGGTCCGCAAAATCTCGTGGGCCTTTAGCTGGGCCGGCCCATTATGGTCCGCAAAATCTTGTGGGCCTTTAGTTGGGCCGGCCCATTTAAACTTAATGGGCCGTGCCATGTGTCGACGTATCATAGGCGCCTTCTTTCCAATGAGTGGATGACATCTGTCCGAATGATGAGCTGACACGTGTTTCCTCCAGCCAATGATGATTTTACACGTGGAAAATCCCCATTGGTCGGGGCTGTTAACGGGTTATCGGATCCTAAACTCGACCCGATAGCTTAACGGCGTTCCGTTACGGTGGATGCCACGTGTCGGTCACCCTTGATGAAAGCACTTCTGTGATGCGCGATTTATCGTCACGGAAGTGGACACTTCCGTGATGATAATTTTGGTAATGTCATGGAACACTTCTACGATAGCACAGGTATGACTATCTTGATTCTGTCATAAAATCGTCATGGATGTACATGCATGACAAAAAATGCGACCTACTATGACAAACACATATCATCATGGAAGTTTATTTTTTTTGTAGTGGGTCGGCCGCTTAATGTTCGACGACGATCGGTATTATGAGTTTATGTGTATTGATGTACCGAAGGTAGTTCGGAGTCCCGGATATTATCACGGACATGAAGAGGAGTCTCGAAATGGCCGAGACACGAACATCGATATATTAGATGACTATATTTGGACTTTGAAAGTGTTCCGGGCAAGTTCGGGCATATACCGGAGTACCGGGGGGGGGGGGGGTTACCGGAACCCCCCGGGGAGTATAATGGGCCTTATGGGCCTTAGTGGAGAAGAGGAGGGGCAGCCAAGGCAGGGCCGCGCGCCCCCTCCCCCTCTAGTCCGAATTGGACAGGGGGGCCTTTCCTTCCCCCCTCTCTCCTCCTTCCCCCTTCTCCTACTCCTACTAGGAAAGGAGGAGTCCTACTCCCGGTGGGAGTAGGAATCCCCCCCTTGGCGCGCCCTCCTCCTGGCCGGCCGCCTCCCCCCTAGATCCTTTATATACGGGGGCAGGGGGGCACCCCAAGACACACATGTTGATCATTGATCTTTAGCCATGTGCGGTGCCCCCCTCCACCATAATCCACCTCGGTCATATCGTAGCGGTGCTTAGGCGAAGCCCTGCGTTGGTAGCTTCATCAACACCATCATCACGCCGTCGTGCTGACGGAACTCTCCCTCGAAGCTCTACTAGATCATGAGTTTGTGGGACATCACCTAGCTGAACGTGTGCAGATCGCGGAGGTGCCGTACGTTCGGTACTTGGATCGGTCAATCGTGAAGACGTACGACTACATCAACCGCGTTGTCATAACGCTTCCGCTTACGGTCTACGAGGGTACGTGGACGACACTCTCCCCTCTCGTTGCTATGCATCACTATAATCTTGCATGTGTGTAGGATTTTTTTTGAAATAACTGCGTTCCCCAACAGTATTACCATTAATCGCACACGCATACGAAACGAAACCGTGTGTGCGTCCGTCGGGCATCGCAAATGTTTCACGTCAAAAACCGTCTGTTTTCCTTTTTCATCGCACACGCTATTTTCTTTCTAACCATGTGCACATTATTTTATTCGCTTCTGTACATTTTTTTGCTATAATTTATTATTCGGATTGGAAATTTTGAAATATAAACATGCAATTCAAATTCTCAGCACAATGGTTCAACAACGAATCCTTAAATAGAATTTTCAGTACAATATGTTTAGTAATTACAGGATTAGAAAACAATCAACTATGATGAACCACAATATTTATAGGCGGTAAAGGTGAAGAGACAAGTGTAAATCATTTTGGCTGCCATAATGTGCCTTCCTGCATGCCATAGGCATGAACAACTTTTGTCCAACCCCTTGTGATGATCGCCCACCCATCTTTCACCGCCTTCAGGAAGACTTCTAGAGCATTATCATGGTAGTTTGAATTATATACTTTAAACTTAGTTGCCTCCACTTCGATAATTTAGTTTGCAAGGTAATCATCAGTAAATAGCTTCGGAAACCACTGAAAAGAGAAAAATATCATATCATGAGGTCTAATAGAGTAACTTGTTGTGGGCAGAGGGAAAAGGCAACACATTACTTACCATCCTAAAGTTCACTGTTGTCTTGGACAAAGTGTAAATAAAGAGTTTAATTCCCATCACCCGTCTCTTTCGCCTAACAATATTTCTTAGTTTCCTCACTTGACGCTTGTTCATGAATATCTCACTGCCTCATACGCAAAAGGGATCGAAGCATGGATCAGTATCGCTCATATATGTACCTATAAGAAACCAGTAAATGTTAGAAGCTAAACTGAGATTGCACAAATGATGTAAAATACAACTACCTACATTTCTAAGTACAAGTATTTTTAGATATTTTAATATGAACTACATACGGATGCATATAGAATTATAGATATTGTTTAGATTAGAATCTAGATTCACCCATTTTTCTCCTTATGCAGTCTATATTGGAATCTCGAAAAATACTTAAATTTAGGAATAGATGATGTATAAGACATGGGATGCAGCTAACCTCGATGGCAAACAACAACATCGCCCATTGTAGCCATGTGTAAGTACATGGAAAGCCAATGTTAACTACAACAGGGTTAACATCCACCAAAAATAGCAAATGGTAATAAAACGGCAGCATCTGTAGTGATATCTTCATTGTGAAAGAGTAGCATCGTCGCAAAGGGACAGATTAAAAAATGTATACAACTATTAATTGCATTAGGCTTAACAGCATCCTAATTCATGTTTTGTAAGTTTGTAGCCATTGAAATACAACTGTTTAAAAATGGATACAACTTTTAATTGCAACAGGCTTAATGGCCATTGAAACCGGTACTGATAAAAATGCAATTGATAGAGTTAAACATCGCAAGGCAGGTGTTGCCAGAGCAGATAATGGCCTAGTTGTCTACAAAAAGGTAGGGAAAATAGCTAAAACATGTTAGGCATGTTTACTACAAGATGCTTAAGACATCGATGGTAGAAAACATAGCCATTAATTGCAACTGGTATTGGTAAGATTGAATTGGTGAGTTCATACTTGGTAAGTCCTGAGAGGTAGTTGCTGGGGCACTTTATCTTCGCTAGAGCCCGCACAAAGTCAGCGGCGGTGGAGGCGAGCTCTTCCTCCAGGTCAAAGCATGGATCAGTGCCCCCGACATGTGTACCTACAACAAGCAAGTCAATGTTAGAAGCCAAACTGCAATTGCACAAATGATGTAAAATAATGTAAGTATGGATCCTTTCTAGAGAAGGAGTTTCTCTCGAAAGAAGTGAGTGGGACGAAAGTAGAAATTGATGAGGTAACTGTACCTGCTCCCTTATTGGAAAGTAGTTCATCACAAAAATCAGTTCCTATGATCCCTACACCAATTAGTGAGGAAGCTGATGATAATGATCATGAAACTTCAGATCAAGTTACTACCGAACCTCGTAGTTCAACCAGAGTAAGATCCGCACCAGAGTGGTACAGTAATCCTGTTCTGGAGGTCATGTTACTTGACCATGACAAACCTACGAACTATGAGGAAGTGATGATGAGCCCAGATTCCGCAAAATGGCTTGAGGCCATGAAATCTGAGATGGGATCCATGTATGAGAACAAAGTGTGGACTTTGGTGGACTTGCCCGATGATTGGTAAGCCATATTAAATAAATGGATCTTCAAGAGGAAGACGGACACTGATAGTAGTGTTACTATCTACAAAGATCAACTCTTCGCAAAAAGGTTTTTGACAAGTTCAAGGTGTTGACTACAATGAGATTTTCTCAACTGTAGCAATGCTTAAATCTGTTGGAATCATGTTAGCAGTTGCCATATTTTATGAAATCTGGCAAATGGATGTCAAAACTGCATTCCCTAAATGGATATTTCTTAAAGAAGAGTTGTATATGATGCAACCAAAATGTTTTGTCGATCATAAAGGTACTAACAAGGTGTGCAAGCTCCAGCGATCCATCTATGGACTGGTGCAAGCATCTCGGAGTTGGAATATACGCTTCGTTGAGTTGATCAAAGAATATGGTTTTCTATAGAATTTTGGAGAAGCCTGTACTTACAAGAAAGTGAGTGGGAGCCCTGTAGCAGTTCTAATATTATATGTGGATGACATATTTTTGATTGGAAATGATATAGAATTTCTAGATAGCATAAAGGGATACTTGAATAAGAGTTTTTCAATGAAATACCTCGGTGAAGCTGCTTACATATTGGGCATCAAGATCTATAGAGATAGATCAAGACGTTTGATAAGATTTTTCAATGAGTAAATAACTTGACAAGTTTTTGAAAGAGTTCAAAATGGATCGGTCAAAGAAGGAGTTCTTGTCTGTATTACAAGGTGTAAAGTTGAGTAAGACTCAAAGCCCGACCACGGCACAAGATAGAAAGAGAATGAAAGTCATTTCCTATGCCACATTCATAGGTTCTATAAAGTATGCTGTCCTGTGTACCAGACCTATTGTGTACCCTGCCATGAGTTTGGGAAGGGGGTGCAATAGTGATCTAAGAGTAGATCACTGGACAGCCGTCAAAATTATCCTTAGTGAGGATTAAGGAAATGTTTCTTGATGATGGGGGTGATAAAGAGTTCGTCGTAAAGAGTTACGTTGATGCAAGCTTTTAAACCGATCCAAATGTCTCTAAGTCTCAATCTGGATACATATTGAAAGTGGGAGCAACTATCTAGAGTGGATCTATGCAGAGCATTGTAGACATAGAATATTTGCAAAATACATATGGCTCTGAATTTGACAGACCCGTTGACTAAACTTCTCTCACGAGCAAAACATGATCACACCTTAGTACTCTTTGGGTGTTAATCACATAGCGATGTGAAGTAGATTATTGACTCTAGTAAACCCTTTGGGTGTTGGTCACATGGCGATGTGAACTATGGGTGTTAATCACATACAGATGTGAATTATTGGTGTTAAATCACATGGCGATGTGAACTAGATTATTGACTCTAGTGCAAGTGGGAGACTGCAGCAAATATGCTCTAGAGGCAATAATAGATTTATTATTTATTTACTTATTTCATGATAAACATTTATTATTCATGCTAGAATTGTATTAACCGGAAACTTAGTACATGTGTGAATACATAGACAAAACATATTGTCCCTAGTATGCCTCTACTTGACTGGCTCGTTTATCAAAGATGATTATGTTTCCTAACCATAGACATGTGTTGTCATTTGATGAACGAGATCACATCATTAGGAGAATGATGTGATGGACATGACCCATCCATTAGCTTAGCATTATGATCGTTTTAGTTTCATTGTTACTGCTCTCTTCATGACTTATACATGTTCCCCAGACTATGAGATTATGCAACTCCCGAATACCGGAGGAAAACTTTGTGTGCTACCAAACGTAAAAGGGTGATTATAAAGGTGCTCTACATGTGTCTCCGAAGGTGTTTGTTGGGTTGGCATAGATCAAGATTAGGATTTGACACTCGGTGTTTCGGAGAGGTATCTCTAGGCCCTCTCGATAATGCACATCACTATAAGCCTTGCAAGCAATGTGACTAATGAGTTAGTTACGGGATGAGGCATTACGGAACTAGTACAGAGACTTGCCGATAACAAGATTGAACTAGGTATTGAGATACTGACGATCGAATCTCGGGAAAGTAACATACCGATGACAAAGGGAACAACGTATGATGTTATGTGGTTTGACCGATAAGGATCTTCATAGAATATGTGGGAGCCAATATGATCATCCAGGTTCCGCTATTGGTTATTGGTCAGAGACATGTCTCGGTCATGTCTACATAGTTCTTGAACCCGTAGGGTCCGCACGCTTAATGTTTGGTGACGATCGGTATTATGAGTTTATGTGTTTTGATGTACCGAAGGTAGTCCGGAGTCCCAGATATGATCACGAACATGACGAGGAGTCTCAAAATGGTTGAGACATAAAGATCGATATATTGGACGACTATATTTTGACGTTGGAATGGTTCCGGGTGAGTTCGAACATACACCGGAGTACCGGGAGGTTGCCGGAACCCCCCCGGGAGGTATATGGGCCTTATTGGGCCATAGTGGGTGAGAAGAGAGGGAGGCATAGGAGGGGGTGCACCCCCCTCAAGCCCAATCCGAATTGGGTGGGGGTCGGCCCCCCTTTCCTTCCCCCTCTCTCCCCCTTCCTTCCACTCCTAGTCAAAATAGGGAAGGGGGGAATCCTACTCCTGGTGGGAGTAGGAATCCCCATGGGGCGCGCCATGGGAGGGCCGACCCTCTCCCTCCTCTACTCCTTTATATACGGAGGAATGGGGCACCCCATAGACATTCAAGTTGATCATTGATCTCTTAGCCGTGTGCGGTGCCCCCTCCACCATAATCTACCTCGGTCATATCATTGCAGTGCTTAGGCGAACCCTGTGCCGGTAGCTTCATCATCACCGTCATCACGCCATCGTGCTGCGAAGCTCCCCCTTGACACTCTGCTGGATCGTGAGTTCGTGGGATGTTACCGAGCTGAACATGTGTAGATCGCGGAGGTATCGTACTTTCGGTACTAGGATTTGTCCGATCGTGAAGACGTACGACTACATCAACCGCATTGTCATAAAGCTCCTACTTACGGTCTACGAGGGCACATGGACAACACTCTCCTCCTCGTTTCTATGCATCACCACGATCTTTCATGTGCGTATGAAATTTTTGAAATTACCGCGTTCCCCAACAGTGGCATCCGAGCCAGGTTTATGCGTAGATGTTATATGCACGAGTAGAACACAAGTGAGTTGTGGGCGATAATAGTCATACTGCTTACCAGCATGTCATACTTTGATTCAGTGGTATTATTGGATGAAGCGGCCCGGACCGACATTACGCGTACGCTTACGCGAGACTGGTTCTACCGACGTGCTTCGCACACAAGTGGCTGGCGGGTGTCAGTTTCTCCAACTTTAGTTGAATCGAGTGTGGCTACGCCCGGTCCTTGTTGAAGGTTAAAACAGCACATACTTGACAAAAAATCGTTGTGGCTTTGATGCGTAGGTAAGAACGGTTCTTGCTCAGCCCGTAGCAGCCACGTAAAACTTGCAACTACAAAGTAGAGGATGTCTAACTTGTTTTTGCAGGGCATGTTGTGATGTGATATGGTCAGGACATGATGCTAAATTTTATTGTATGAGATGATCATGTTTTGTAATAGAGTTATCGGCAACTGGCAGGAGCCATATGGTTGTCGCTTTATTGTGTGCAATGCAATCGCCCTGTAATTGATTTTACTTTATCACTAAGCGGTAGCGATAGTCACAGAAACAATAGTTGGCGAGACGACAACGATGCTATGATGGAGATCAAGGTGTCGCCCTGGTGATGATGGTGATCATGATGGTGCTTTGGAGATGGAGATCAAAGACACACGATGATGATGGCCGTATCATATAACTTATAATGATTGCATGTGATGTTTATCCTTTATGCGTCTTATTTTGCTTAGTTCGACGGTAGCATTATAAGATGATCTCTCACTAAATTTCAAGGTACAAGTGTTCTCCCTGAGTATGCACTGTTGCGAAAGTTTGTCGTGCCGAGACACCACGTGATGATCGGGTGTGATAAGCTCTACATTCACATACAATGGGTGCAAGCCAGTTTTTCACACGCAGAATACTTGGGTTAAACTTGACGAGCCTAGCATATGCAGATATGGCCTCGGAACACTGAGATCGAAAGGTCGAGCGTGAATCATATAGTAGATATGATCAACATAGTGATGTTCACCATTGAAAACTACTCCATCTCACGTGATGATCGGACATGGTTTAGTTGATTTGGATCACGTGATCACTTAGATGATTAGAGGGATGTCTATCTAAGTGGGAGTTCTGAAGTAATATGATTAATTGAACTTTAATTTATCATGAAGTTTGTACCTGATAGTATTTTGCATGTCTATGTTGTTGTAGATCAATGGCCCATGCTACCGTTCCTTTGAATTTTAATGCGTTCCTTGAGAAAGCTAAGTTGAAAGATGATGGCAGAAATTACACGGGCTGGGTCCATAACTTTAGGATTATCCTCATTGCTGCACAAAAGAATTACATCCTGGAAGCACCGCTAGGTGCAAAACCCGCTGCAGGAGCAACACCGGATGTTGTTAACGTCAAGCAGAGCAAAGCTGGTGACTACTCGATAGTTCAGTGTGCCATGCTTTATGGCTTAGAACCGGGACTTCAACGACATTTTGAATGTCATGGAGCATATGAGATGTTCCAGGAGTTGAAGTTAATATTTCAAGCAAATGCCCGGATAGAGAGATATGAAGTCTCCAATAAGTTCTATAGCTGCAAGATGGAGGAGAATAGTTCTGTCAGTGAACATATACTCAAAATGTCTGGGTATAACAACCACTTGATTCAGCTGGGAGTTAATCTTCCTGATGATAGTGTCATTGACAGAATTCTTCAATCACTGCCACCAAGCTACAAGAGCTTCATGATGAACTATAATGTGCAAGGGATGAACAAGACAATTCCCGAGCTCTTCGCAATGCTAAAGGCTGCGAATGTAGAAATCAAGAAGGAGCATCAAGTGTTGATGGTCAACAAGACCACCAGTTTCAAGAAAAAGGATAAAGGGAAGAAAGGGAACTTGAAGAAGAACGACAAGCAAGTTACTGCTCAAGTGAAGAAGCCCAAGTCTGGACCTAGGCCTGAGACTGAGTGCTTCTACTACAAAGGGACTGGTCACTGGAAGTGGAAGTGCCCCAAGTATTTGGCGGATAAGAAGGATGGCAAGGTGAACAAAGGTATATGTGATATACATGTTATTGATGTGTACCTTACTACTGCTCGCAGTAGCACCTGGGTATTTGATACTGGTTCTGTTGCTAATATTTGCAACTCGAAACAGGGATTATGGATTAAGCAAAGATTGGCTAAGGACGAGGTGACAATGCGCGTGGGAAATGGTTCCAAAGGCGGCGTGATCACGGTCGGCACGCTACCTCTACATCTACCTTTGGGATTAGTTTTAGACCTGAATAATTGTTATTTGGTGCCAGCGTTGAGCATGAACATAATATCTGGATCTTGTTTGATGCGAGACGATTATTCATCTAAATCTAAGAATAATGGTTGTTCTATTTATATGAGTACTATCTTTTATGGTCATGCACCCTTGAAGAGTGGTCTATTTGCCAGTCAAAAAAAGAGTGGTCTATTTTTTATTAAATCTCGATAGTAGTGACACACATATTCATAATATTGAATCCAAAAGATGCAATTTGATAATGATAGTGCAACTTATTTGTGGCAGTGCCGTTTGGGTCATATTGGTGTAAAGCGCATGAAGAAACTCCATTCTGATGGACTTTTGGAATCATTTGATTATGATTCACTTGGTACTTGCGAACCATGCCTCACGGGCAAGATGACTAAAACTCCGTTCTCCGAAACAATGGAGCGAGCAACAGATTTGTTGGAAATCATACATACTAATCTATGTGGTCTGATGAATATTGAGGCACGCAGCGGGTATCGTTATTTTCTCACCTTCACAGATGATTTGAGCACATATGGGTATATCTACTTGATGAAAGATAAGTCTGAAACATTTGAAAAGTTCAAAGAATTTCAAGTGAAGTGGAAAATCATCGTAACAATAAAAAAAAGTTTCTACGATCTGATCATGGAGGAGAATATTTGAGTTACGAGTTTGGTCTTCATTTGAAACAATGCGGAATAGTTTCGCAACTCACGCCACCCGGAACACCACAGCGTAATGGTGTGTCCGAACGTTGTAACCACATTTTATTAGGTATGGTGCGATCTATGATATCTCTTACTGATTTACCGCTATCGTTTGGGGTTATGCTTTAGAGACGGCTGCATTCACGTTAAATAGGGCACCATCTAAATCCGTTGAGACGACGCCTTATGAACTATGGTTTGGCAAGAAACCAAAGTTGTCGTTTCTGAAAGTTTGGGGCTGCGATGCTTATATGAAAAAGCTTCAACTTGATAAGCTCGAACCCAAATCGGAGAAATGTGTCTTCATAGGGTACCCAAAGGAAACTGTTGGGTACACCTTCTATCATAGATCCGAAGGCAAGACATTCGTTGCTAAAAATGGATCCTTTTTAGAGAAGGAGTTTCTCTCGAAAGAAGTGAGTGGGAGGAAAGTAGAACTTGATGAGGTAACTGTACCTGCTCCCTTATTGGAAAGTAGTTCATCATAGAAATCAGTTCCTGTGATCCCGACACCAATTAGTGAGGAAGCTAATGATAATTGTTGGGGAACGCAGTAATTTCAAAAAAATTCCTATGCACACGCAGGATCATGGTGATGCATAGCAACCAGAGGGGAGAGTGTCGTCCACGTACCCTTGTAGATCATAAGCGGAAGCGTTATGACAACGCGGTTGATGTAGTTGTACGTCTTCACGATCAACCGATCCAAGTACCGAATGTATGGCACCTCCGCGATCTGCACACGTTCAGCTCGGTGACGTCCCACGAACTCACGATCCAGTAGAGCTTCGAGGGAGATTTCCGTCAGCATGACGGCGTGATGACAGAAGCTACCAACGCAGGGCTTCACCTAAGCACCGCTACGATATGACCGAGGTGGATTATGGTGGAGGGGGGCACCGCACACGGCTAAAGATCAATGATCAACTTGTGTGTCTATGGGGTGCCCCCTTCCACGTATATAAAGGAGTAGAGGAAGGGGAGGGCCGACCCTCTCTTGGGCGCCATAGGGGAGTCCTACTCCCACCGGGAGTAGGATTCCCCTCCCCCCCTTCCAAGTTGGAGTAGGAGAGGCAGGAAAGAGGAGGGAGAGAAGAAGGAAAGGGGGCCGGCCCCCTCACCCAATTCGGATTGGGCTTGGGGGGGGAGTGCCCCCTCCTAGGCTTCCTCCTCCTCTATTCCACAAAGGCCTAATAAGGCCCGTATACTCCCCAGCGAATTCCCGTAACTCTCTGGTACTCTGATAAATACCCGAATCACTCGGAACCTTTCCGATATCCAAATATAGTCGTCCAATATATCGATCTTTACGTCTCGACCATTTTGAGACTCCTCGTCATGTCCCCGATATCATCCAGGACTCCGAACTACCTTTGGTACATCAAAACACATAAACTCATACTACCGATCGTCACCGAACGTTAAGCGTGCGGACCCTACGGGTTCGAGAACTATGTAGACATGACCAAGACACGTCTCCAGTCAATAACCAATAGCGGAACCTGGATGCTCATATTGGCTCCTATATATTCTACGAAGATTTTTATCGGTCAAACCGCATAACAATATACGTTGTTCCCTTTGTCATCGGTATGTTACTTGCCCGAGATTTGATCGTCGGTATCTCAATACCTAGCTCAATCTCGTTACCGGCAAGTCTCTTTACTCGTTCCGTAATGCATCATCCCGCAACTAACTCATTAGTCACATTGCTTGCAAGGCTTATAGTGATGTGCATTACCGAGAGGACCCAGAGATACCTCTCCGACAATCGGAGTGACAAATCCTAATCTTGATCTATGCCAACTCAACAAGTACCATCGGAAACACCTGTAGAGCACCTTTATAATCACCTAGTTATGTTGTGACATTTGGTTGCTGATACGTCTCCAATGTATCTATAATTTTTGATTGTTCCATGCTATTATATTACCCGTTTTGGATGTTTACTCATTTATATCATTTTTGGGATTAACCTACTAACCGGAGGCCTAGCCCGTATTGCTGTTTTTTTTGCCTATTTCAGTGTTTCGAAGAAAAGGAATATCAAACGGAATCCAGACGGAACGAAACCTTTGGGACCGTGATTTTTGAAACAAACGTGAACCAGAGGACTTGGAGTGCAAGTCAAGAAGCTGCCGAGGCAGCCACGAGGGTGGAGCCCCCCCCTACTGGGCGCGCCCCCTGTCTTGTGGGCCCCTCATCGTCCACCGACGTACTTCCTCCTCCTATATATACCCACGTAGCCCCAAAACATCAGAGGCGACAACGAAAAACTATTTCCACCATCGTAACCTTCTGTATCCGCGAGATCCCTTCTTGGAGCCTTTGTCGGCGCTCCGCCGGAGGGGGAATCGACCATGGAGGGCTTCTACATCAACACCATAGCCCTTCCGATGAGTTTTGAGTAGTTTACCACAGACCTTCGGGTCCATAGTTATTAGCTAGATGGATTCTTCTCTCTATTTAGATCTCAATACAATGTTCTCCTTGATCTTCTTGGAGATCTATTTGATGTAACTCTTTTTGCGGTGTGTTTGTCGAGATCCGATGAATTGTGGGTTTATGATCAAGTTTATCTATGAGAAATATTTGAATCTCCTCTGAATTCTTTTATGTATGATTAAGTTATCTTTACAAGTCTCTTCGAATTATCAGTTTGGTTTTGCCTACTAGATTGATCTTTCTTGCAATGCGAGAAGTGCTTAGCTTTGGGTTCAATCTTGTGGTGTCCTTTCCCAGTGACAATAGGGGTAGCAAGGCACGTATTGTATTGTTGCCATCGAGGATAAAAAGATGGGGTTTATATCATATTGCACGAGTTTATCCCTCTACATCATGTCATCTTTCTTAACGTGTTACTCTGTTCTTATGAACTTAATACTCTACATGTATGCTGGATAGCGATTGATGTGTGTAGTAATAGTAGTAGATGCAGGCTGGAGTCGGTCTACTTGTCACGGACATGATGCATATATACATGATCATGCCTAGATAATATCATAATTATTCGCTTTTCTATAAATTTCTCGACAGTAATTTGTTCACCCACCGTAATACTTATGCTATCTTGAGAGAAGCCACTAGTTAAACCTATGGCCCCCAGGTCTATCTTTTATCATATAAGCTTTCAATCTACTTTTGTTTGCATCTTTACTTTTCCAATCTATATTATAAAATACCAAAAATATATTTATCTTATCATACTATCTCTATCAAATCTCACTTTTGCAAGTGGCCGTGAAGGGATTGACAACCCCTTTATTGCGTTGGTTGCGAGTTCTTTGTTTGTTTGTGTAGGTGCGTGGGACTTTTGAGGAGCCTCCTACTGGATTGATACCTTGGTTCTCAAAAACTGAGGGAAATACTTACGCTACTATTGATGCATCACCCTTTCCTCTTCAAGGAAAACCAACGCAAGCACAAGACGTAGCAAGAAGGATTTCTGGCGCCAGTGCCGGGCAGGTCTTCGCTCAAGTCAAGACATACCAAGTACCCATCACAAACTCATCTCCCTCGCATTTACATTATTTGTGATTTGCCTCTCGTTTTCCTCTCCCCCACTTCACCCTTGCCGTTTTATTCGCCCTCTCTTTCCCAATCTTCTCCTCTCTATCTTTTGCTTGCCTTTTTCTATTTGCTTGCGTGTTGGATTACTTGTCGCCATGGCGCAAGATAATACCAAATTGTGTGATTTCTCCAATATCAATAATAATGATTTCCTTAGTACTCCGATTGCTGCTCTTAATGATGCTGAGTCTTGTGAAATCAATGCTGCTTTGCTGAATCTTGTTATGAAAGATCAATTCTCCGGCCTTCCTAGTGAAGATGCCGCTACCCATCTAAACAACTTTGTTGATTTGTGTGAGATGCAAAAGAAAAAAGATACGGGTAATGATATTTTTAAATTGAAGTTATTCCCGTTTTCACTTAGAGATCGTGCTAAATTTTGGTTTTCGTCTTTGCCTAAAAATAGTATTGATTCTTGGAACAAGTGCAAAGATGATTTTATCTCTAAGTATTTTCCTCCCACTAAGTGCAAAGAATTTATGATTTCTCAAAAGAATTTTAATGCTTTGCTTGAAGAAAAATTGCCCAAAGTTGTTGATTTGTCTAGGAACGGTGATAGACTTTCGCTTGATGTTGATTCTCTTAAACTTAGCTCTTCCTCCCCTAAGCATGATATCAATGAGTCTCTCAAATCTATGAGAATTTCCATTGATGAGTGCAAAGAAAGAACCGCTAGATTGCGTGCTAAGAAAGATTGCTTTGTAAAGGCATGTTCCTCTAGTTTCCATGAAAATAATGACGAAGATCTTAAAGTTATTGATGTGTCCCCTATTGGATCTTTGTTTTGCAATATGAATCTTAATAATAATGGGACTGGAGATGAGTCAACTTTAGTTAAATGGCGTCCCAATAATTCGGAGTTTTCAGATCTTGGTGCTAAATTTGGTAAAAGTGGGATTGGAGAGGTCAAGACTTTAAATAGCGTTGAACCCACTATATTACATTTCAAGGAATTTGATTATGATAATTGTTCTTTAGAAGGTTGTATTTCCTTGTTGCAATCCGTTGTGAATTCTCCTCATGCTTATAGTCAAAATAAAGCTTTTACCAAACATATTGTTGATGCCTTGATGTAATCTTTTGATGAAAAACTTAATTTGGAAGTTTCTATACCTAGAAAACTTAATTATGAGTGGGAACCTACAATAAAGATCATGAGTGTTATGCTTTATGTGATTTGGGTGCTAGTGTTTCCACGATTCCGAAAACTTTATGTGATATTCTAGGTTTCCATGATCTTGATTATTGCTCTTTAAATTTGCACCTTGCGGATTCCACCATTAAAAAGCCAATGGGAAGGATCAATGATGTTCTCATTATTGCAAATAGAAATTTGGTGCCCGTAGATTTTATCGTTCTTGATATAGATTGCAATCTTTCTTGTCCTATTAATCTTGGTAGGCCTTTCCTTAGAACGATTGGCGCGATTATTGATATGAAGGAAGGGAATATTAGATTCCAATTTCCATTAAGTAAAGGCATGGAGCACTTTCCAAGAAAGAAAATTAAAGTACCTTATCAATCTATCATGCGAGATACTTATGAATTGAGTGCCAAAGGTGGCACTACTTAGATCTATCCTCGCTTTTATGCCTAGCCAGGGGCGTTAAACGATAGCGCTAGTTGGGAGGCAACCCAATTTTATTTGTGTTTTTTGTTTTTGTTAATATTTAGTAATAAATTTTGCATCTACCTTATGTTTAGAGGTGTTTTTATGTTTTAATTAGTGTTTGTGCCAAGTAGAACCTATAGGATAACCGATGGTGATAGTTAATTTGATTCTGCTGAAAAACAGAAACTTTGCACGCACAAAATTAGTTTTGTTAAATCACATAAACGTGCTTTTGCGTTGATTCTTTTTGCTGTAGATCAATATAGAAATTTCCCAGGACTTCCTATTTTTGTAAGATTTTTAGAGTTACAATAGTATTCGAGAGTTACAGATTGCTACAGACCGTTCTGTTTTTGACAGATTCTGTTTTTCGTGTGTTGTTTGTTTATTTTGATGCATCTATCGCTAGTATTAAGTGGTATGAACCATAGAGAACTTTAAATACAGTAGGTTTAACACCAATATAAATAAATAATGAGTTCATTACAGTACCTTATGTGGTGGTTTTGCTTTCTTTCACTAACGGAGCTTATGAGATTTCCTTTTAAGTTTTGTGTTCTGAAGTTTTCAAGTTTTGGGGAAAGATTTGATGGACTATGGAATAAGGAGTGGCAAGAGACTAAGCTTGGGGATGCCCATGGAACCCCAAGATATTCAAGAATATCCAAAAGCCTAAGCTTGGGGATGCCCCGGTAAGGCATCCCCTCTTTCGTCTTTGTTCATTGGTAACTTTACTTGGAGCTATATTTTTATTCGCCACATGATACAGGTTTTGCTTGGAGCGTCTTGTATGATATTAGTATTTTCTTTTTAGTTTACCACAATCATACTTTCTATACACACCTTTTGGGAGAAGCCCACTTGATTGCAATTTATTAGAATACTCTATGTGCTTCACTTATATCTTTTGAGCTGGATAGTTTTTGCTTTAGTGCTTCACTTATATCTTTTAGAGCACGGCGGTGACTTAATTTTGAAGAAATTTTTGATCTCTCATGCTTAACTTATATTATTTTGAGAGTCTCTTAGAACAGTATGGTATTTTCTATGGTTATAAAATTGGTCCTAGAATGATAGGCATCCAAGTTGGGTATAATAAAAACTATCATAGGAAGTGAATTGGATGCTATTATCAAATTGATACTTGATAATTGTTTTGAGATATGGAGGTAGTGATATTAGAGTCATGCTAGTTGGGTGATTATGAATTTAAATAATGCTTGTGTTGAAGTTAGCAAGTCCCGTAGCATGCACGTATGGTGAAAGTTGTGTAACAAACTTGAAACATGAGGTGTTCTTAGATTGTGCATCCTTATGAGTGGCGGTCGGGGATGAGCGATGGCCTTTTCCTACCAATCTATCCCTCTAGGAGCATGCACGTAGTGCTTGGTTTTTGATGACTTGTAGATTTTTGCAATAAGTATATGAGTTCTTTTGACTAATGTTGAGTCCATGGATTATACGCACTTTTATCTTTCCATCATTGCTAGCCTCTTCGGTACAGTGCATTGCCCTTTCTCACCTTGAGAGTTGGTGCAAACTTCACCGGTGCATCCAAACCCCGTGATACGATACGCTCTATCACACATAAACCTCCTTATATCTTCCTCAAAACAGCCACCGTACCTACCTATTATGGCATTTCCATAGCCATTCAGAGATATATTACCCTGCAACTTTCCACCATTCCGTTTATCATCATGACACACATTACCATTGTCATATTGCCTTGCATGATCATGTAGTTGACATTGTATTTGTGGCAAAGCCACCATGCAGAAATTTTCATACATGTCGCTCTTGATTCATTGCCCATCCCGGTACACCGCCGGAGGCATTCATATAGAGTCATATCTTATTCTAGTTTTGAGTTGTAATTCATGAGTAGTAAATATATAGAAGTGTGATGATCATCATTATTGGAGCATTGTCCCCAAATAAAAAAAGAGAAATGCCAAAAAAAGAAAAAAAGAAAGGCCAAAGAAAAAAAAGAAAGAAGAAAAAAAAGGAAAGGCCAAAAAAGAGGCCCAAAAAAAGAAAAAAGGATAAAAATAAAAAGGGGGCAATGTTACTATCTCTTTTTCCACACTTGTGCTTCAAAGTAGCACCATGTTCTTCATATAGCGAGTCTCATATGTTGTCACTTTCATATACTAGTGGGAATTTTTCATTATAGAACTTGGCTTGTATATTCCTACGATGGGCTTCCTCAAATGCCCTAGGTCTTCGTGAGCAAGCAAGTTGGATGCACACCCACTAGTTTCTTTTTGTTGAGATTTCATACATTTATAGCTCTAGTGCATCCGTTGCATGGCAATCCCTACTCCTCATGTTGACATCAATTGATGGGCATCTCCATAGCCCGTTGATTATCCTCGTCAATGTGAGACTTTCTTTTTATTTGTCTTCTCCACACAATCCCCATCATCATATTCTATTCCACCCATAGTGCTATATCCATGGCTCACGCTCATGTATTGTGTGAAAGTTGAAAAGGTTTGAGATTATTTAAGTACGAAACAATTGCTTGGCTTGTCATCGGGGGTGTATAAGATGGGAGCATTTTTGTGTGACGAAAATGAAGCATAGCCTAACTATATGATTTTATAGGGATGAACTTTCTTTAGACATGTTATTATGAGAAGACATGATTGCTTTGATTAGTATGCTTGAAGTATTACTATTTCTTATGTCAATATGAACTTTTATTTTGAATCATTTGGATCTGAACAGTCATGCCACAATAAAGAAAATTACATTGAGAAATATGCTAGGTAGCATTCCACATCAAAAATTCTGTTTTTATCATTTACCTACTCGAGGACGAGCAGGAATTAAACTTGGGGATGCTTGATACGTCTCCAACGTATCTATAATTTTTGATTGTTCCATGCTATTATATTACCCGTTTTGGATATTTATGGGCTTTACTTTACACATTTATATCATTTTTGGGACTAATCTACTAACCGGAGGCCCAGCCCGTATTGCTGTTTTTTTGCCTATTTCAGTGTTTTGAAGAAAAGGAATATCAAACGGAGTCCAAACGGAATGAAACCTTCGGGAGCATGATTTTTGGAACAAACGTGAACCAGAGGACTTGGAGTGCAAGTCAAGAAGCTGCCGAGGCGGCCACAAGGGTGGAGGGTGCGCCCCCCCCCTACTGGGCGCGCCCCTATCTCGCGGGCCCCTCGATCGTCCACCGACGTACTTCTTCCTCCTATATATACCCACGTACCCCAAAAACATCAGAGGCGAAAACGCAAAACTTTTTCCACCATCATAACCTTCTCTATCCGCGAGATCCCATCTTGGAGCCTTCGCTAGCGCTCCGTCGGAGGGGAATCGACAACGGAGGGCTTCTATATCAACACCATAGCCCTTCTGATGAGTTGTGAGTAGTTTATCATAGACCTTTGGGTCCATAGTTATTAGCTAGATGGCTTCTTCTCTCTTTTTGGATCTCAATACAATGTTCTCCTTGATCTTCTTGTAGATCTATTTGATGTAACTCTTTTTGCGGTGTGTTTGTCGAGATCCAATGAATTGTGGGTTTATGATCAAGTTTATATATGAGAAATATTTGAATCTCCTCTGAATTCTTTTATGTATGATTAAGTTATCTTTGCAAGTCTCTTCAAATTATTAGTTTGGTTTGGCCTACTAGATTGATCTTTCTTCCAATGGGAGAAGTGCTTAGCTTTGGGTTCAATCTTGCGGTGTCCTTTCCCAGTGACAATAGCGGCCGCAAGGCACGTATTGTATTGTTTCCATCGAGGATAAAAAGATGGGTTTATATCATATTGCACGAGTTTATCCCTATACATCATGTCATCTTTCTTAATGCGTTACTCTGTTCTTATGAACTTAATACCCTAGATGCATGCTGGATAGCGGTCGATGTGTGGAGTAATAGTAGTAGATGCAGGCAGGAGTCGGTCTACTTGTCACGGACGTGATGCCTATATAAATGATCATGCACACATAATCTCATAATTATCCCCTTTTTATCAATTGCTCGACAGTAATTTGTTCACCCACCGTAATACTTATGCTATCTTGAGAGAAGCCACTAGTGAAACCTATGGCCCCCCCAGGTCTATCTTTTATCATATAAGCTTTCAATCTACTTTTATTTGCATCTTTACTTTTCCAATCTATATTATAAAATACCAAAAATATATTTATCTTATCATACTATCTCTATCAGATCTCACTTTTGCAAGTGGCCCTGAAGGGATTGACAACCCCTTTATTGCGTTGGTTGCGAGTTCTTTGTTTGTTTGTGTAGGTGCATAGGACTTTTGAGGAGCCACTTAAAGTGCAACTATCCCTAGGTGGTTTTGGTAATTCCTAACAACATATAGCTCATTGAGCTAACATCATTCCAAGATGAACATTTCAGGAAAAGCTCAATGAATGGCATGGTATGGATGAGGAAAGTGGATCCCTCAAAATACTAAGGATAAAAGGATTGGCTTAAGCTCAAAAGCTCAAGACTCTACATTTTACATTTTAGTGATCCAAGATCACATTGAGTCTATAGGAAAAGCCAATACTATCAAGGAGGGATGAGGTGTTGTTTAATGAGTTTCTTGCTCCACAGTACTTAGTGTTATGCTCCAAAAACCCTCAACTACTTTCTCATATCCACATATGACCCAAACCAAAAGTCAAACTTGGCCCCATCGATTCTTTCTATCCGGCGCCACCGAGTTCAGATGTCATAGCCACTACCACAAACCCTAGGAAAATCGGTCTCACCGATAGGGATCTCGGTCTCACCGAGATGGGATTGTAATCTCTCTGTTTCCCTTCGTAACGTTTCGGTACCACCGAGATGAGCGATCGGTCCCACCAAGATTGCAATGTAAACTCTCTGTTTCCTTTTCGTAACATTTCGGTCCCACCAAAATGAGCAAACCAGTCCCACCGAGTTTACCTGACCAACTCTCTGGTTAGCTTATTACAAAAATCGGTCTCACCGAGTTAGTGTAATCGGTCTCACCGAGATTACGTTATGCCCTAACCCTAACCATATCGGTCCTACCGAGTTGCATGTCGGTCCCACCGAAAATCCTAATGGTCACTAGGTTTACTAAATCGGTCTGACCGAGTTTGTTGATTCGGTCCCACCGAGATTGGTAAATTTTGTGTAACGGTTAGATTTTGTGTGGAGGCTATATATACCCCTCCACCTCCTCTTCATTCGTGGAGAGAGCCATCAGAACAAACCTACACTTCCAACTTGCTGTTTCAGAGAGAGAACCACCTACTCATGTGTTGAGGCCAAGATATTCCATTCCTACCATGTGAATCTTGATCTCTAGCTTTCCCCAAGTTGCTTTGCACTCAAATCCTCTTTCCACCAAATCCAAATCTTGTGAGAGAGAGTTGAGTGTTGGGGAGACTATCATTTGAAGCACAATAGCAAGGAGTTCATCATCAACACACCATTTGTTACTTCTTGGAGAGTAGTGTCTCCTAGATTGGCTAGGTGTCACTTGGGAGCTTCTGACAAGATTGTGGAGTTGAACCAAGGAGTTTGTAAGGGCAAGGAGATCGCCTACTTCGTGAAGATCTACCGCTAGTGAGGCAAGTCCTTCGTGGGCGACGGCCATGGTGGGATAGACAAGGTTGCTTCTTCGTGGACCTTTCATGGGTGGAGCCCTTCGTGGGTTGAAGTCTCCATCAACGTGGATGTACGATAGCACCACCTATCGGAACCACGACAAAAACATCCGTGTCTCCAATTGCGTTTGAATTCTCCAAACCCTTCCCCTTTACATTCTTGCAAGTTGCATGCTTTACTTTCCGCTGCTCATATACTCTTTGCATGCTTGCTTGAATTGTGTGAAGATTGCTTGACTTGTGCTAGGATAGCTAAAATCTGCGAAAGACTAAAATTGGGAAAAGGATAAGTTTTTAATTGGTCAAGTAGTCTAATCACCCCCCCTCTAAACATACTTCCGATCCTACAATTGGTATCAGAGCTTTGGTCTCCACTTGCTTTGATTTCCGTAGCTTTTGGTGGTCATAGCCTTGGTTTCACAACCTAGGAGAGTATGGCGTCTAGCGAGGGAAATTATCACCATAGAGGTCTTTACTTTGATGGTACGAATTTTGCTAGTTGGAAGCATAAGATGAAAATGCATATTCTCGGACATAACCCCGCCGTTTGGGCTATTGTGTGTATTGGCTTGCAAGGTGAATTCTTTGATGGGAGAGAACCAAATTGTGAAGCTAGCGCTGATGAGTTGAAGATGCTGCCATACAACGCTCAAGCTTGTGATATCCTCTTCAACGGATTGTGCCTCGAAGAATTCAACAAAATTAGCCGTCTTGAGAATGCAAAGGAAATTTGGGATACTTTGATTGATATGCATGAAGGTACCGACTCCGTCAAGGAATCCAAGTTGGATGTGCTCCAAAGTCAACTTGACAAGTTCAAAATGAAGGGTGGTGAAGGTGTCGCTGAAATGTACTCTAGGCCTGCTCTTATCACAAATGAGATTGTGGGCTTAGGAAGTGAAGAGATGACCGACAAATTCATCATCAAGAAGATCCTAAGAGCATTGGATGGAAAATATGATACCGTGTGCACATTTATCCAAATGATGCCAAATTACAAGAATCTCAAGCCAACGAAGGTCATTGGAAAAATTGTTGCTCATGAGATGTCACTCAAGGATAAGGAGGAACTTCACAACAAGTCAAGTGGTGCTTACAAAGCCTCATGTGAAGCCCCTACATCATCAAGTGAGAAACAAACCTTCAATGAAGAATTGAGCTTAATTGTGAAGAACTTCAACAAATTCTACAATAGTAGAAGCAAAGAAAGAAGCTCCAAGTCAAGGTCCTATAATGACAAAAGATCTTCTAGTCGAGAGTGCAATTGCTACAATTGTGGGAGACCTGGACACTATTCCAATGAGTGTACGGCACCCCACAAAAGAATAGAAGAATCACCCAAGAGGAGAAGTAGAAGAGAAGAATCACCACCAAGAGAGAGGAGGAGTAGAGATGATCGTTATGAACGAAGAACATCCTGGAGAAGCAAGGATTCGGAAAGGAATGACAAGTCATCAAGGAGATACACAAAACAAAGACATCAAGCTCATGTTGGTGAATGCGTATCCGGCTCCGACTCCAACAATCACTCCGAGAGAAGCTATCACTCCGACTCCGAACATACTCAAGATGAAGGTGTTGCCGGTCTAGCACTTGTGTCAACCAACTCCTATGACATATTTGATTCACCAAATGAAGGACTTGGAAGATGCTTCATGGCTAAAGGCCCTAAGGTAACACACCCCAAGTATGTTGATTTCAATAGTGATGAAGATGACTTGTTAGGTGATGATGATTTACTTGTTGACAACTCTAGTGATGAATACTATGATGAAACGTTAATTAATCATGCTAATCAAGATAAAACGAATGAGAATGATAAGGAGAAGATTGAGCTTCTTACTAAAGAACTAAACACTCTTAAGTTAGCTCATGAAACTATCTTCGAAGATCATCGAGAACTTTTAAGGACTCATGAGAAATTACGCTTTGAAAAGCTCAACCTTGAGCAAGAGCATGAGTTCTTAAAGGCAATCAATGATGATCTCCGTAAGAAAAGTTCTTCTTACATTGCCAAGCGTTTACTCTTATCTACTTACATGCCTCAAGTCAAGTCCATTAACAAAAACAAGAAGGTTTCTTCCTCTAGTAGTAACAATAATCATGCTAAATCCAATATTGTTGCTTCTAGTAGTTCTCTTGATTCCACTAATGATTCTCTTAGACAAGTTACTCTTGAGCAAGAAAATAGCTTATTGAAGGGAATTATAGAGAAAGGTGTTTACAAGAGCCTTGTCGGGAGTAAGCAATTTGAGGAAATTGTACGCAAGCAATGAAGGCACCGGAAGAACCAAGGTGTTGGTTTTGAACGAAAGTTCAGTGCCAATGGAGTTGAGTGGGAAGAAGATCAATATCCCAAGACAAAGTTTGTTCTTCAACAAGAGAAGTATGATCCTACTTCCTTCAAGGGGACACAAGCTCAAGATGATCTTCCACCACAAGACCACAAGCAAAAAGGCAAGGACAAGCTTCAAGAGGAGATTGATGCATTTGAAGAAGCTCCTAAGGCCTTGGTCAAGTGGGTTCCCAAGACTACGTCAAGTTCTACGTTATCAAGTACGACTACAACTCCAAGGATTCCCATCAAGATGATGTGGATCCCGAAGAAGAAGAACTAGAGAGTTCTTGAGGGTGACTCCGCCAACATACTTCACTCATATCTTTTTGGAAAAAACAAGTGCAATCAACTTCCACATCTTGCACTAGTTCAAGGAGTCACAAACCCTCTTGTTGGTAAGACAAGGGACAAGGTAACCTAATGCTTTCATGGACATCATCTTGTGTGTGCATCACTCTATGTCTATGGATATACTTGTTTGTTCCTTATGGGACTAACCCATGTAGGTATTGAAAGTGCAACTCACTCCAAAGGATTTATCCAAATGATCTTCATCAACATTGAGCATCCACATCTTCAACACCTACATGAAGTCATCATCGACAAAACCCAAGGTTAGTTCATCCCTCTAAGGGGGATCTCACATCTAGGGGGAGCTTAACTCTAAGAATTGAGTCAAAGCAACTCTAATGGTGTGAACACATCAATGCATTATGTAAAAGTGGTAACCCCACTTGAGCTTAAACGATGAGTATGACCTATGACCAAATGTTCTCATTTGACTCCTAAGTCAATATACTCATATATAGATGACCTAGTCATCGCCAATTATTTGATAGATACTAGAATTGGTTGTGCATGCTTTGCCACATATTTCATTTGCCATTTTATTGTGTGAGCATGTTGGTTGCATATTTAACTCATTCGAGGACATCCACTTGTTGCTTTGGTTGATTGGCTTCTTTTTCTTTTGCCAAGTGGATGAACAAGAATGCCTAAGAACCTTCTCTAGCTATCTATGCTTTTCTTGTCTCAAACTCTATTCATGCTACATCACAAAATTTGATCAAGTCAGATTCGAACCACTCTGTGTGAGGAGCACTCGGAGTCCCCGATTTGTCATAGACTTAAAATTCCAAAACTTCTTTGTGCGTTTTGGTCTGACCGATTCTTCCATTTCGGTCATACCGAGATCACTAAGTCGATCTAGGTTTTTAATCTCGGTGCAACCGATTTGAACAGTTCGGTCACACCGAGTTGCTGTAACTGTCAACAGTTGTGCATCTCGGTGCCACCGAGTTGTTCCACTCGGTCACACCAACAGGGTCGGGCTATATATACTCAAGGGCAAAAATTTGGAAACTTTCTCCAAACCTCTTCGCCCGCGCATAGCTCGCTCTGCCTCCAGGGTCTCCGGATCATCCTCCTCATTGCGAGCTGCCTCCAGTCGCTGGTCTTCGCCGCCATCAACAGAATTCAACCCCGCCGTTGCCGCCATAGCGAGTTCATCGCCAAGCTAGGGTATGGACTTGATCACAGTGCTATCCCCGTCCGATTCCTAGCACATTGTGTTCATCATGATTCTTGCCACGATTGAAACGATTCTATACAGTCAAAACAATCCATAGATTAGAAGTGAATTAGAAATTTAGGGTTAGGTTTCCGCCGAAACCATCTCGGACCCACCGAGTTGTAGAACTCGGTTCTACCGATTCGGCTAGGGCCATTGCACAAGTGATTCTCGGTCTGACCGAGAATTGCAAATCGGTGTGACCGAGTTCAGGACTTTGTGAAACCTTAGCAGTCTCGGTGCCACCGAATTGTGACTCGGTCTGACCGAGTTCACTAGTTTAGGTTCCAAAAGCTACTTCGGTATCATCGAGTTTGCACATCGGTTGATCCGAAATGCTCTCTGTGGGAAACTAAAACTAAGTTTTTGAATCATTCTTTTGCAAAAACCTCTATTTTGTGATGCTCATCCATCTATATCTACTCACAGGGTCTGCAGTCAGTGTTTGTAATATGTCTGATCAAAGTGATAGCCAGAACCAGTCAGAGGAGCAGATTCACATGAGTGAGGGCACTAGTCCCTCTAGCACCTCAGATGATGGCAGCAGGAGCACCCCAAGCAACTTGCCCAAAGCTGCCACCAGGGCCAGAAAGAAGAAAACCTTAGAATCTGAGGATGAAGACTATGTGGCAGTTGAGGATGAGGCCATTTCCAAGAAGAAAGTGCTCAAAAAGGAGTATGGCTCAGCTGCAACCACTACGCCAGGAGTGTAGAAGAAGGCACTTGCAAGAAGGATTCCCACTTCCAAACCTAGGAAGGTTGCCACTGGAGAAACCATGAAGTTTACTATTGAGTCAGAAGATGAAGTTGTTGGCCAAGACAAAAAGAAAAGGAGAGTCAGAACCACTACTGCCAAAGTTCTTGGGAATCCCTCTATGAGGAGAGACTTTGAAGAGGAAGAAGAAGAAGAGGTTGCTGCTCCAGCACCCAAGGCTCAAAACCTTATGGGTGATGCTATTAGGTCAGGGGATGCATCATCAAAGCCCAAAGAAGCACCCAAAGCTGCCTCCAAGCCCAAGACTGCACCTAAGAGGAATACCAGAAACATACTAGCTGCTGAAAAGAACAAGGCCCCAGTGCCTGAAGTTGTTGCTGAAGAGGAAGATGATGAAGAGCATGTCTTGAGAAAGTTGAAGCCAACGATTCCAGACCACAATGATGCTCATCCTGTGGCTGAGAACATGAAGCCGAGGAAGGATGCAGGACTCAGACAGTGGAGGTTGTCTGATCCTTATGCTATCAGGAGAAGGACTGCTGTTGACTACAGGTTCCACACTAAAGGCAAGCAGGATTTCTATGAGATAGTGTTGCTGGACAAAAAACCTATAGTTTGTGACATGAGGTGGGTAGACTGGACCTACATGAAGGAGAATGAGGAACACTATCCTGGTGTGTATGACAGTATTAGTGGTTGTGGAGTTGCAGACTTTGTTGGGCAGAAGCTCACAAAGTGGAATCATGAGCTCATAATGCAATTCTACTCCACAGCACACTTCTATCCAAATGGCAGTATAGTATGGATGTCCGAAGGTACTAGATACCAATCAACAATTGAAGAATGGGAAAATTTGATCAATGCACCTAAGGAGAAAGAAGATGACTTGGATGTCTATGCCAAGAAGAAGATGGATCACAACACTATGGCACATATGTACAAGGAGATCCCAGATGCTGCAGTTGAGACACATAAGTTTGGATTTGTACATTATCTTCTGTCAGGACTGCCAACCATCAACTGGATCCTCAGGCATACTCTCTTGCCCAAGTCAGGTGACCACAACATGATCAGAGGCCATGCAATAAACTTGCTACACTTATTTGATGTGCCACAGAAGTTCAAGGTCATGAGCCTCATAGTTGAGACTATCAAGAGGACAGCAGCTGACCAGAAGAGAAGCTATGGGTATGCCCCACAGATCTAGTAGTTGATTAACTCCAAGATGGGCACAGGCACATACTTGTTGGATAAGGATCACATTGCTATCTATCCAGATTTTGAGGACAACCAAGTGGTTATGGATGAAGATGAACCATCTTCTGTGCATGCTCAAGCAAATAAGGAGAAGGCAAGGACAGAGAAGGCTACCAAGATGCCAACAATGGAAGAGGCATCTCAGTACTTTTTGAAGAGCAAACAAGATCAACTAGGCTACTTGATTGCATCCACTCTGTGGATTGAGAAGGGGCTGGCCACCTTGACTCAAAACCAGGAGAGCCTGGAGAGGATCATGGAGCAGAAGTTCTATGACATGGATGTGAAGGTAACTGAGATATAGTCTGTCGTTGAGCAGCTTCAGGATGATATGCAGGAGAGGAAGGGCAAGACAACCACTGATGCATTTGCCAAAGTGCCTAGAGCTCAGAGATCAGTTGCAGTGCCAGTGACAGACACCAGAGCCATTACAACTACACCAGCTACAGCTCCTACAGCTTTAGTGCCACCAGCTCCAGCATCTACTCCACAAGCTCCAACTTCTTCAACTGATGCTTTCGTCCTTGGAGTCCTATCTACACCACCACCTGAAGATCAAGCCTGAGAGTTGGTTTAGTACTATGCATTTTCTATGAACTTTTTGGTAACTTGTTGCCAAAGGGGGAGAAAAATGTATAGATCATAAGCTTCGAGATAGAGTGTTGCTTTGTTCTCTCTTGCTTTGGTGGTTGAACTTTATTTGCTTGTTTGAGATACTTTTCGTCTGTGTGATACCTGGATGATCATGTGTTTGATCATATGCTACATTTATGCTTGTTGGATGACATTATCCCATCTATCTCTATATGATCATTCACTTTGCTTGGTGATGAGTGCATGTATTCAATCTTTATTATTTTGAGCGCTCCACCAAGATGTATGTGACATGGAAGAGTAACACATGAGCCTAACTCTTTGTGCATTTGCAGTCCAAAGCAAATCTTAAACTATGCACAAATTTAGGGGGAGATCTTGCTTATCACATACTTCTCAAAGCGACAATGTTTTTCACTCTTATTATTATTTGTCGAAGCTTTGATCTATATGTTGTCATCAATTACCAAAAAGGGGGAGATTGAAAGTGCAACTATCCCTAGGTGGTTTTGGTAATTCCTAACAACATATAGCTTATTGAGCTAACATCATTCCAAGATGAACATTTCAGGAAAAGCTCAATGAATGGCATGGCATGGATGAGGAAAGTGGATCCCTAAAAATACTAAGGATAAAAGGATTGGATCAAGCTTAAAAGCTCAAGACTCTACATTTTACATTTTAGTGATCCAAGATCACATTGAGTCTATAGGAAAAGCCAATACTATCAAGGAGGGATAAGGTGTTGTTTAATGAGTTTCTTGCTCCATAGTGCTTAGTGATATGCTCCAAAATCCCTCAACTACTTTCTCATATCCACATATGACCCAAACCAAAAGTCAAACTCGGCCCCACCGATTCTTTCCATCCGGCGCCACCGAGTTCAGATGTCATAGCCACTGCCACAAACCCTAGGCAAATTGGTCTCATCGATAGGGATCTCGGTCTCACCGAGATGGGATTGTAATCTCTCTGTTTCCCTTTGTAACGTTTTGGTACCACCAAGATGAGAGATCGGTCCCACCGAGATTGCAATGTAAACTCTCTGTTTCCTTTTCGTAACATTTCGGTCCCACCGAAATGAGCGAACCAGTCCCACCGAGTTTACTTGACCAACTCTCTGGTTAGCTTATAACAAAAATCGGTCTCACCGAGTTTGTGTAATCGGTCTCACCGAGATTACGTTATGCCCTAACCCTAACCATATTGGTCCTACCGAGTTGCATGTCGATCCCACCGAAAATCCTAACGGTCACTAGGTTTACTAAATTGGTCTGACCGAGTTTGTTGATTCGGTCCCACCGAGATTGGTAAATTTTGTGTACCAGTTAGATTTTGTGTGGAGGCTATATATACCCCTCCACCTCCTCTTCATTCGTGGAGAGAGCCATCACAACAAACCTACACTTCCAACTTGCTGTTTCAGAGATATAACCACCTACTCATGTGTTGAGGCCAAGATATTCCATTCCTACCATGTGAATCTTGATCTCTAGCCTTCCCCAAGTTGCTTTCCACTCAAATCCTCTTTCCACCAAATCCAAATCCTGTGAGAGAGAGTTGAGTGTTGGGGAGACTATCATTTGAAGCACAAGAGCAAGGAGTTCATCATCAACACACCATTTGTTACTTCTTTGAGAGTGGTGTCTCATAGATTGGCTTGGTGTAACTTGGGAGCCTCCGACAAGATTGTGGAGTTGAGCCAATGAGTTTGTAAGGGCAAGGAGATTGCCTACTTCATGAAGATCTACCGCTAGTGAGGCAAGTCCTTCGTGGGCGACGGCCATGGTGGGATAGACAAGGTTGCTTTTTCGTAGACCCTTCGTGGGTGGAGCCCTCCGTGGACTCGCGCAACCGTTACCCTTCGTGGGTTGAAGTCTCCATCAACGTGGATGTACGATAGCACCACCTATCGGAACCACGACAAAAACATCCGTGTCTCCAATTGAATTTGAATTCTGCAAACCCTCCCCCTTTACATTCTTTCAAGTTGCATGCTTTACTTTCCGCTGCTCATATACTCTTTGCATGCTTGCTTGAATTGTGTGAAGTTTGCTTGACTTGTGCTAAGATAGCTAAAATCTGCGAAAGACTAAAATTGGGAAAAGGATAAGTTTTTAATTGGTCAAGTAGTCTAATCACCCCCCCCCTCTAGACATACTTCCGATCCTACAGCCTCCTACTGGATTGATACCTTGGTTCTCAAAAACTGAGGGAAATACTTACGCTACTATTGCTGCATCACCCTTTCCTCTTCAAGGAAAACCAACGCAAGCTCAAGACGTAGCAGTAGCACACAAAGTGTTCCTCTGGTTATGGGGAGTTGCATAATCTCATAGTCATAGGAACATGTATAAGTTATGAAGAAAACAATAACAGTAAACTCAAACGATCAAGCGCTAAGCTAACGGAATGGGTCAAGTCAATCATATCATTCTCTAATGATGTGATCCCGTTAATCAAATGACAACTCATGTCTATGGCTAGGAAACTTTACCATCTTTGATTCAACGAGCTAGTCAATTAGAGGCATACTAGTGATATTATGTTTGTCTATGTATTCACACATGTACTAAGTTTCCGGTTAATACAATTCTAGCATGAATAATAAACATTTATCACGATATAAGGAAATAGAAATAACAACTTTATTACTGCCTCTAGGGCATATTTCCTTCAATAATGATCATGAAACTTCAGATCAAGTTACCATCGAACCTCGTAGGTCAACCAGAGTAAGATCCGCACCAGAGTGGTACGGTAATCCTGTTCTGGAGGTCATGTTACTTTACCATGACGAACCTACAAACTATGAGGAAGCGATGATGAGCCCAGATTCCACGAAATGGCTGGAGGCCATGAAATCTGAGATGGGATCCATGTATGAGAACAAAGTGTGGACTTTGGTGGACTTGCCTGATGATTGGTAAGCCATATTAAATAAATGGATCTTCAAGAGGAAGACCGACACTGATAGTAGTGTTACTATCTACAAAGATCGACTTATCGCAAAAAGGTTTTTGACAAGTTCAAGGTGTTGACTACAATGATATTTTCTCAACTGTAGCGATGCTTAAATCCGTCTGAATCATGTTAGCAAGTGCCATATTTTATGAAATCTGGCAAATGGATGTCAAAACTGCATTCCTTAAATGGACATTTCTTAAAGAATAGTTGTATATGATGCAACCAGAATGTTTTGTCGATCATAAAGGTACTAACAAGGTGTGCAAGCTCCAGCGATCCATCTATGGACTGGTGCAAGCATCCCGGAGTTGGAATATACGCTTCGATGAGTTGATCAAAGCATATGGTTTTATACAGACTTTTGGAGAAGCCTGTACTTACAAGAAAGTGAGTGGGAGCTCTGTAGAATTTCTAATATTATATGTGGATGACATATTTTTGATTGGAAATGATATAGAATTTCTGGATAGCATAAAGGATACTTGAATAAGAGTTTTTCAATGAAAGACCTCAGTGAAGTTCCTTACATATTGGGCATAAAGATCTATAGAGATAGATCAAGACGTTTGATAAGATTTTTCAATGAGTAAATACCTTGACAAGTTTTTGAAAGAGTTCAAAATGGATCAGTCAAAGAAGGAGTTCTTGTCTGTATTACAAGGTGTAAAGTTGAGTAAGACTCAAAGCCCGACCACGACAGAAGATAGAAAGAGAATGAAAGTCATTCCCTATGTCACAGTCATAGGTTCTATAAAGTATGATGTCATGTGTACCAGACCTATTGTGTACCTTCCCATGAGTTTGGCAAGGGGGTACAATAGAGATCTAAGAGTAGATCACTGGATAGCGGTCAAAATCATCATTAGTGAGGACTAAGGAAATGTTTCTCTGTGATGGGGGTGATAAAGAGTTCGTCGTAAAGAGTTACGTTGATGAAAGCTTTTACACCGATCCAGATGACTCTAAGTCTCAATCTGGATATATATTGAAAGTGGGAGCAACTAGCTAGAGTAGCTCTATGCAGAGCATTGTAGACATAGAATATTTGTAGAATACATACAGCTCTGAATTTGAGAGACCCGTTGACTAAACTTCTCTCACGAGCAAAACATGATCACACCTTAGTACTCTTTGGGTGTTAATCACATAGCGATGTAGATTATTCACTCTACTAAACCCTTTGGGTGTTGGTCACATGGCGATGTGAACTATGGGTGTTAATCACATATAAATGTGAATTATTGGTGTTAAATCACATGGTGATGTGAACTAAATTATTGACTCTAGTGCAAGTGGGAGACTGAAGGAACTAGAGGAAATAATAAATTTATTATTTATTTCCTTATTTCATGATAAATGTTTATTATTCAGGCTAGAATTGTATTAACCGAAAACTTAGTACATGTGTGAATACATAGACAAAACATATTGTCCCTAGTATGCTTCTACTTGACTGGCTCGTTTATCAAACATGGTTATGTTTCGTAACCATAGACATGTGTTGTCATTTGATGAACGGGATCACATCATTAGGAGAATGATGTGATGGACATGACCCATCCGTTAGCTTATCATTATGATCATTTTAGTTTGGTTGCTACTGCTCTCTTCATGACTTATACATGTTCCTCAGACTATGAGATTATACAACTCCCGAATACCGAAGGAACACTTTTTGTGCTACCAAACGTCACAACGTAAAAGGGTGATTATAAAGGTGCTCTACAGGTAGCTCCGAAGGTGTTTGTTGGGTTGGCATAGATCAAGATTAGGACTTGTCACTCCGTGTTTCGGAGAGGTATCTCTGGGCCCTCTCGGTAATGCACATCACTATAAGCCTTGCAAGCAATGTGAATAATCAGTTATTTACGGGATGATGCATTATGGAATGAGTAAAGAGACTTGCCGGTAACGAGATTGAACTAGGTATTGAGATACCTACGATCGAATCTTGGGCAAGTAACATACCGATGACAAAGGGAACAACGTTGTTGTTATGCGGTTTGACCGATAAAAACCTTCGTAGAATATGTGGGAGCCAATATGAGCATCCAGGTTATGCTATTGGTTATTGGCCGGAGACGTGTCTCGGTCTACATAGTTCTTGAACCCGTAGGGTCCGCACGCTTAACGTTTGGTGACGATCGGTATTATGAGTTTATGTGTTTTGATGTACCGAAGGTAGTCCGGAGTCCCGGATATGATTACGGACATGACGAGGAGTATTGAAATGGTCGAGACATAAAGATCGATGTATTGGACGACTATATTTGGACGTCGGAATGGTTACAGGTGAGTTCGGGCATATACCGGAGTACCAGGAAGTTACCGGAAACCCTCCAGGAGGTATATGGGCCTTATTGGGCCATAGGGGGAGAGAAGAGAGGAGGCATAGGAGGGGGCGCGCCCTTCTCAAGCCCAATCCGAATTGCGTGGGGGGCAGCCCCCCTGTCCTTTCCCCTCTCCCCCCCTTCCTTCCACTCCTAGTCCAACTAGGGAAGGGGGGAATCCTTCTCCCGGTGGGAGTAGGACTCCCCATGGGGCGTGCCATAGGAGGGCCGGCCCTCCCCCTCCTCCACTCCTTTATATACGGAGGAAGGGGGCACCCCATAGACATACAAGTTGATCATTGATCTCTTAGCCGTGTGCGGTGCCCTCCTCCACCATAATCCACCTCGGTCATATCGTTGCAGTGCTTAGGCGAAGCCCTGTGCCGGTAGCTTCATTATCACCGTCATCACGCCGTCGTGCTGACGAAGCTCTCCCTCGACACTCTGCTGGATCGTAAGTTCGTGGGATGTCACTAAGCCGAACGTGTGCAGACCGCGGAGGTACCATACTTTCAGTACAAGGGTCGGACCGATCATGAAGATGTACGACTACATCAACCGTGTTGTCATAATGCTTCTGCTTACGGTCTACGAGAGTACGTGGACAACACTGTCTCGCTCGTTGCTATGCATCACCATGATCTTGCGTGTGCGTAGGAAATTATTGAAATTACCGCGGTCCCCAACATTATGGCCCTGCGTAAGTACATGGATAGGCATGTTAAGTACAACAGGGTTAACATCCACCAAAAATAGCAAATGGGCAGCATCTCTAGTATATCTTCATTGCGGAGAGTAGCATGGTAGCAAAGGTACAGACTAAAAATGGATATAACTGTTAATTGCAACAGGCTTAACAGCATCCTAAGTCATGTTTTCTAAGTTTGTAGCCATTGAAATACAACTGTTTAAAAATGGATTCAAATGTTAATTGCAACAGGCTTAATGGCCATTGAAACCGGTACTGATAAAGATGCAATTGGCAGAGTTAAACATCACAAGGAGGAGCTGCCAGAGCAAATAATGGCCTGGTTGTCTATAAAAAGGTAGGGAAAATAGCTAAAATGTGTTAGGCATGTTTACTACAAGATGCTTAAGACAACGACCGTACGAAACATAGCCATTAATTGCAACCGGCATTGATAAGATTGAACTGGTGAGTTCATACTTGGTAAGTCCCGAGAGGTAGTTGTTGGGGCACTTTAGAGCCCGCCCAAAGTCAGCGGTGGCGGAGGCGAGCTCTTCCTCTGGGTCAAAGTGTGGATCAGTGCTCCCGACATGTGTACCTACAGGCAAGCAGTAAATGGTAGAAATTAAACTACAATTGCACAAATGATATGAAATGTTGTAAGACATGGGATGCAGCAAACCTCGACGGCAAACAATAGAATCAGCCGTTATGACCCTGCGTAAGTACATGGACAGGCATGTTAAGTACAACAGGGTTAGCATCCACCAAAAATAGCAAAAATGGGCAACACTTCTAGTGATATCCTGAGTCATGTATTGTAAGTTTGTTGCTGGTATTGGTGAAACCGAACTGGACAGTTAATACTTGAACATCACACAGTGTGCAGTACTGAAATAAACAAGGCACGAACATGCTTAATACACCAATCGTACAGAACATAGACATTGCAAGTGGTATTGGTAATATTTAGCTGGTCAGATCATACTTATTAAGTCCTGGGGGGTAGTCGCCGAGGCACTTCTTATGGGCCAGAGCCTACACCATGTCGGCGCCGGCGGAGGCAAGGTGTTCCTCCGGGTCAACACGCACAACGGCCATCGCGTCATGGACCGCCATCAGCTCCTCGAACTCCACGTGATATGTGGTTGGGCTTGCATGACGATGCTTTGGAGGTATGGGCGGTGGCGATTTGGAGGCACGAGGATGTTTGGCAGGCGCCATTTAAGCAATCAGGCCGGGGCCTTGATAGAGATCAGTGGGTTACCTGACTGGATCCGAGCAGAATGTAGATGTGGCTGAAGCTGTGATTGCGGCGGTGGAAGTTTGAGCTGTCGGTAGGGGAGGCGCGCGCGGGGGGGGGGGGGGGGGGGGGGGGGGATACTGAGGAAATTTGATGAGTGGGGATGTGATTGTAGGAATAAATTCTGAAATCATGCGCCTAATGAAAATTTTGCTACGAAACTTGAAACTTAGGCGGGGGAAACACACAACGCAGATGAAGCGCATAAAATACTCGTGTGCAAGAAAATAGAAAATTGGCAGATCCCGTCTCCAAAAAATGTACACGTGTATTCGATTTTTTTTGGTCAATGGTACGTGATGTCTACTACACAACCTTCTTCTTGTAGACGTTGTTGGGCCTCCAAGTGCAGAGGTTTGTAGGACAGTAGCAAATTTCCCTCAAGTGGATTACCTAAGGTTTATCAATCCGTGAGAGGCATAGGATGAAGATGGTCTCTCTCAAACAACCCTGCAACCAAATAACAAAGAGTCTCTTGTGTCCCGAACACACCCAATGCAATGGTAAATTGTATAGGTGCACTAGTTTGGCGAAGATATGGTGATACAAGTGCAATATGGATGGTAGATATAGGTTTTTGTAATATGAAATTATAAAAACAGCAAGGTAGCAAGTAACCAAAGTGAGCGAAAACGGTGTTGCAATGCTTCGAAACAAGGCCTAGAGTTCATACTTTCACTAGTGCAAGTTCTCTCAACAATGATAACATAATTAGATCATATAACAATCCCTCAACATGCAACGAAGAGTCACTCCAAAGTCACTAATAACGGAGAACAAACAAAGAGATTATTGTAGGGTACGAAACCACCTCAAAGTTATTCTTTCTGATCAATCCATTGGGCTATTCCTATAAGTGTCACAAACAACCCTAGAGTTCGTAGTAAAATAACACCTTAGGACACAAATCAACCAAAACCCTAATGTCACCTAGATACTCCAATGTCACCTCAAGTATCCACGGGTTTGATTATACAATATGCATCACACAATCTCAGATTCGTCTATTCAAACCAACACAAAGAACTTCAAAGAGTGCCCCAAAGTTTATACCGAAGAGTCAAGACGAAAACGTGTGCCAACCCTTATGCATAAGTTCACAAGGTCACAGAACCCGCAAGTTGATCACCAAAATATACATCAAGTAGATCACGTGAATATCCCATTGTCACCATAGATAAGCACATGCAAGACATACATCAAGTGTTCTCAAATCCTTAAAGACTCAATCCGATAAGATAACTTCAAAGGGAAAACTCAATCCATTACAAGAAGGTAGAGGGGGAGAAACATCATAAGATCCAACTATAATAGCAAAGCTCGCGGTACATCAAGATCGTCCCAAATCAAGAACACGAGAGAGAGAGAGAGATCAAACACATAGCTAGTGGTACATACACTCAGCCCCGAGGGTGAACTACTCCCTCCTCGTCATGGAGAGCGTCGGGATGATGAAGATGGCCACCAGTGTTTGTTCCCCCCTCTGGCAGGGTGTCGGAATAGGGTCCCGATTGGTTTACAGAGTCTTGCGACGGCAGAACTCTTGATATAGGTTTCTTTTCGGGGGTTTCTAAATTTATAGGAATTTTTGGCGTTGGTTTCACGTCAGGGGGGGTCTCCGAGTCAGCCACGAGGTAGGGGCATGCTACCTGGGGGGTAGGGCGCGCCCCCCACCCTAGTGGATGACTCGGGACTCTTCTGGCCCAACTCTTTTGCTTCGGGGGCTTCTTCCGGTCCATAAAAAAATCTCCGTAAATTGGCAGGTCAATTGGACTCCGTTTGGTATTCCTTTTCTGTAAAACTCAAAAACAAGGAAAAAACAGAAACTGGTACTCGGCTCTAGGTTAATAGGTTAGTCCCAAAAATCATATAAATTAGGATATAAATGCATATAAAACATCTAAGATGGATAATATAATAGCATGGAACAATAAAAAATTATAGATACGTTGGAGACGTATCAAGTATCCCCAAGCTTAATTCCTGCTCGTCCTCGAGTAGGTAAATGATAAAAGCAGAATGTTTGATGTGGAATGCTACCTAACATATTTATCAATGTAATCTTCTCTATTGGGGCAAGAATATTCAGATCCATAAGATACAAAACAAAAGTTTAATATTGACATAAAAATGATAATACTTCAAGCATACTAATAAAGCAATCATGTCTTCTGAAATATCATGGCCAAAGAAAGTTATCCCTACAAAATCATATAGTCTGGCTATGCTCCATATTCATCACACAAAATATTCAAATCATGCACAACCCTGATGACTATCCAAGCAATTGTTCCATACTTTTGATGTTCTCAAACTTTTTCAACTTTCACGCAATACATGAGTGTGAGCCATGGATATAGCACTATGGGTGGAATAGAATATGGTGGTTGTGGAGAAGACAAAAAAGGGTGATAGTCTCACATCAACTAGGCGTATCAACGGCTATGGAGATGCCCATCAATATATATTAATGTGAGTGAGTAGGGATTCCCATGCAACAGATGCACTAGAGCTATAAGTTTATGAAAGCTCAAAAAGAAACTAAGTGGGTGTGCATCCAACTCGCTTGCTCACGAAGACCTAGGGCAATTTGAGGAAGCCCATCATTGGAATATACAAGCCAAGTTCTACAATGAAAAAACTCCCACTATTATATGAAAGTGACAACATAGGAGACTCTCTATCATGAAGATCATGGTGCTACTTTGAAGCACAAGTGTGGTAAAAGGATAGTAGCATTGCCCTTTCTCTCTTTTTCTCTCATTTTTTTGGGCCTTTCACATTTTTTGGCCTCTTTTTTTTATTTTTTTTTATTTTTTTCGTCCGGAGTCTCATCCCGACTTGTGGGGGAATCATAGTCTCCATCATCCTTTCCTCACTAGGACAATGCTCTAATAATGAAGATCATCACACTTTTATTTACTTACAACTCAAAAAATTACAACAATGCTTAGAACAAAATATGACTCTATGTGAATGCCTCCGGCGGTGTACCAGGATGTGCAATGAATCAAGAGTGACATGTATGAAAGAATTATGAAAGATGGCTTTGCCACAAATACGATGTCAACTACATGATCATGCAAAGCAATATGACAAAGATGATGCGTGTCATAATAAACCAAATGGTGGAAAGTTGCATGGCAATATATCTCGGAATGGCTATGGAAATGCCATAATACGTAGGTATGGTGGCTATTTTGAGGAAGGTATAAGGTGGGTGTATGGTACTGGTGAAAGTTGTGCGGTACTAGAGAGGCTAGCAATGGTGGAAGAGTGAGAGTGCGTATAATCCATGGACTCAACATTAGTCATAAAGAACTCACATACTTATTGCAAAAATCTATTAGTTATTGAAATGCAGTACTACGTGCATGATCCTAGGGGGGATAGATTTGTAGGAAAAGACCATCGCTCGTCATCGACCGCCACTCATAAGGAAGACAATTAATAAATAAATCATGCTCCAACTTCATCACATAATGGTTCACCATAAGTGAATGCTACAGGATTCACAAACTTTAACACAAGTATCTCTAAAATTCACAACTACTCCACTAGCATGACTCTAATATCACCATCTTCATATCTCAAAACAATCATAAAGAATCAAACTTCTCATAGTATTCAATGCACTTCATATGAAAGTTTTTATTATATCCCTCTTGGATGCCTATCATATTAGGACTAAATTCATAACCAAAGCAAATTACCATGCTGTTTAAGACTCCAAAAATAATATAAGTGAAGCATGAGATTTCATCAATTTCTTCAAAATAAAACCACCGCCGTGCTCTAAAAAGATATAAGTGAAGCACTAGAGCAAACAACAAACTACTCCAAATGATATTAGTGAAGATCAATGAGTAGTCGAATAATTATGTAACTATGTGAAGACTCTATAACATTTAAGAATTTCAGATCTTGTGATATTATTCAAACGGCAAGCAAAAAAGAATGACATGATGCTCCAAGCGTAACACATATCATGTGGTGAATAAAAATATAGATCCAAATAAAGTTAACGATGAACGAAGGCGAAAGAGGAGATGCCATCCGGAGCATCCCCAAGCTTAGGCTCTTGGTTGTCCTTTAATATTACCTTGGGGTGCCTTGGGCATCCCAAAGATTAAGCTCGTGCCACTCCTTATTCCATAGTCCATCGAATCTTTACCCAAAACTTGAAAACTTCACAACACAAAACTCGATAGAAAACTCGTAAGCTCCGTTAGTATAAGAAAATAGATCACCCCTTTTGGTACTGTATTAGTGTTATATCTACTGTATTCCAACTTCTCTATGGTTCATACCCTCCGAAACTACTCATAGATTCATCAAAATAAGCAAACAACACATAGAAAACAGAATCTGTCAAAAACAGAACAGTCTGTAGTAATCTGTAACTCTCGAATAGTTATGTAACTTCAGAAATCCAGAAAAATTAGGAAAACATGAGAAATTTGTTTACCAATCCAGAGCAAAAAGAATTAGATCAAAATCATGTTTGTGTGAATTGTAAAAACAAATTTACTGGGTGCAAAAGTTTTTGATTTTCAGCAGGATCAACACAACTATCACCGTAAGCTATCCTAAAGATCTTAGTTGGCACTTTATTGAAACAAAAGCTATAAAACATGATTACTACAATAGAATAATCATGTGAACACACAAAAACAGTAGGGGTAAATATTGGGTTTTCTCCCAACAAGCTCTTTTCTTTAATGCCTTTCTAGCTAGGCATGATGATTTCAATGATGCTCACATAAAAGATAAGAATTGAAACATAATAGGAGCATCATGAAGCATATGACTAGCACATTTAAGTCTAACCCACTTCCCATGCCTAGGGATTTTGTGAGCAAACAACTTATGGGAACAAGAATCAACTAGCATAGGAAAGCAAAACAAACATAACTTCAAGATTTTCAACACATAGAGAGGAAGCTTGATATTATTGCAATTCCTACAAGCATATATTCCTCCCTCATAATAATTTTCAGTAGCATCATGAATGAATTAAAAAATATAACCATCACATAAAGCATTATTTGCATGATGCACAAGCATAGAATTTTTATTACTCTCCACATAAGCAAAATTCTTCTCATTCAGAATAGTGGGAGTATTATAAGAAACTTGAATACTATAAATTGTTTCCACAATAAAAGAGTAATGTTCAGAAAAAGGGTAATCATAACCATGACAAGTTTTATAAATATAATCATCACTACTTTCTATAACATAAGTATCATCACAATAATCATCATAAGTAGCAACTTTGTTCTCATCATAATCAATTGAAACCTCTGCCAAGATAGTGGAATCATTACTAAATAAAGTCATGACCTCTCCAAATCCATTTTTATAATTATCACAATAAGATTCAACACCCTCCAAAATAGTGGGATCATTAAGGACAATATAACCACACCTAAAGCGAGCCCTCATAGTGATTTGTGTTTCTGGCCGTCCGTTTTCACGATCTGAATGTCCTCGGTCGTTAGATCTGATGTGTACTGGCATATCTCCCGCATCTGTAAAAAACTGGCCCAACTGTCCTAGGCTGCTATTCCAGAGGCTGAAATCAAGCACTGTGGTAAATTGGGCCATTTCTTGCAGCCCAGTTACGAGCACAGCCCATCCCGATCTGTCTTTCTGCTCGTTCCACACAGAAGAGGAACGAATCGGTCGGCGGCTCGACGCCTCATCTCCTAAGTCCTGCCATCTTCCCCTCCCTCGGCTCAGTCACTGCCAACCACCTCGTCTCCCTCATGCCGCCTAGCTTCCGCCCCTATCCTCTCCCCCAAATCCGTCGACCTGGTCGCCCACCATCTCCTCCTCACCTCATCAGAAGAGAAGAGGGAGATCGATCAGAGATGACCGGTGGTGCAGCCTTCCCGATTGTGGAGCGAATCCTACATGTGTGCAACCATCTCCAGTCGCCACCCTCCCTTTCAAGGTCCATCTCGCTGCGCCTCCAACTGCCCATCTCCGAGACCCTCCCTGACCATCTAACCAACCGAGGGTGCAGGCCAGGTCGCTAACCTCACGAAAAAAGTGCACGATGGCAGAGGGGAGGTCGACGGAATCAGTTGAAGGTCATGGATGGATCCAGCCGCTCCGATTCGGGCCCCGGTCACTAGCAGAAGGAGGTCAATGGGATCGATCGAAGGTCATGGCTCGATCCAGTGGCGCGCGATGCGGGGATCGCCCGGTTGAAGGTCGCGATCAGTTTGCGAGGGAAATCCAGCCAAGCAACGACTGCGGCGGCGGCGGCGGCGGCAACTATTCTCTGGCGCTGCGCTACGGCTGGCAGCCTCATGTTCCACATCAAGCAAGTAAAGGCGACTCCTCTCCCCTTTTATCCAATTTGGAAATCTGAATACTCCTGTCAAATTCATGCTTCCCCTATTCTTTGCTCCAGGATCTCTTCGTGTGAAGCCTCCTCTCCTTCCTGCATAGTCAAATATGGGACCGGTTCCAGAGTCGAGTCCGGTGGCTACAAACATCCAGCGATTGCGCGGGCGAGCAGTTGCTCATGTACAACACAGCTTATTTTCGAATAGACCAAAAAAAAGGGCTAGCCTATAATTCGGCCCTAGCAATTTCATTTAAAATTTGTTCCAAAAGTATGTTGTGAAGTGGAACACTTGATTCTTGGGATATTTCTTCTCTTAGGATTTAAGGTACCAGATGTATACCTCACTCCGCTTCTGCTGTTATTTCTGTCATTTTTTCGGAAGTTCGGTTAGCAGGTGCAATAGAATTCACATACAATGGTTATATCTTGATCTTACTTTTTCACATACTTCCCTGTTTACATGGATGGATGAAAAATCTATATGAAAGCAATAGTCTTTGGCTTGTCTGAATTTGTAAAGCCATGTCATTTTTAAGAGTTAGTCAGAGCGCCATCAGGATTGGCGTGAAGGGCCGACGCAATATCAGGAAGTCGGCCTCCCTCATGGGTCTAAATGATTTCTTTCTTCTTTTGAGGTTCGGTTTTAATCTGGATTTTCTTGGGGGCGTTTCTTGGTTGTTGCAGGATGATGAGAGACTAAGGTGGAGATGGTGAATGATGGGATGCAAGAGCTCTTCTTGGAATTTCTGGGGTCTACTAAAAGTATGTTCCCTATTCCTGATCTAGATATAGTGTAAGCAACTCTGACAGAAATTATGAATCCCTTCTATGGAGGCACTTTGTTTTTGGTTCTGTAGGGATTTCTCCATGCTGCATTTGTTGTATCGTAAGCACAGCAAGCCCCCTCTAATAATCTTCATCATTATTACACAAAAATAGGCAAAGAGCTAACACAAGGGGAGTCATGATGTTCCAAATAGTCTGTCTCTGATCTCTCTTTGACGTTCAACCAGGGTAGCACAAACAAGAGAAGACTATAAACAATGCAAGGTTTTGCACTCTTGATCTATGTTATCTCTTATAGAACGAATTCACTGTAGGTCACTACAAGGTTTCTGGGACTATTGTACCTAAACATTTATTTCTTAATACATTGAAAAACTCAAATCTAAATATGTTGACACCACCACTATGTCTTGGTTTGTTTATAATCTGTGTATTTCTAATCGTCCTACCCTCTCATCTTTTACCTGGTACCCTTATCATTTTCAGTAGAAATTACAAGTATTATCAGTATTCATTTTCTCCCTCATCACTTGTACTATCATATGGAAGTTGCTTAACATGTCAGTATCTTTTTGCATAAAGGACTGCATATACTGGATACTTGAGGTGTTTTGATCGACCTATATTGTCATAACTGACCATCAGTGAGTTTACATAATGGTTTTAAAGGTTTTCCAGTCTTCATGCTTTGTGAGTTTACAACACCCCACATCAACTTGATTGGTCCTTTAATTACATAGCATTATTATAGATCAACCGGGTTGTCTCCTCAGTTACAAATTGTGTTGAAAAATAAAGTGGAGACACGAACAAGTTATAAGAAAGAACAATGCTAAGCATTGCAAACAAGTGTATACAAATTACATCATATACCTAACAACTAATATCCAAAATAGACGGGCACAACAACGCGCGCCATCAATGATCTAGTTACTTCCTAAAGTTGACACTCTTCCAAACCGACTTTCATCAATATAGTAATCATAATTAGGAGGCATGCTATCATCATAATAAATTTGCATATCAAAACTTGGGAGACTAAAAATATCATCTTCATCAAACATAGCATCCCCAAGCTTGGGACAAACATTAATTGCCGCAAATAAATTCTCAAACATGTCATTCTCATCAAACATAGCATCCCCAAGCTTGGGCCTTTGCATATCATAAGCATAATCACTCTCATCATTAATAGTATGGATAGTGTCAGGGATATACCCCGCGGTATGACTCGGCCGGACTTGGCGACTCACTCATGACCCGCCCTGATTTGGCGACTCAGTAAGTGACCCGCCCGGATCTCCCCACTCACTGATAACCTGACCGAGCCAGGTGATTCATTGGTGACCCGGCAGGCGGGTTAGAGGAGCGACAAGACCCGGAGGCCTAGAAGACTCAAGTCCCAGAAGGTCGGCTCATGTTATGGTGGGCCGGCTTAAGAGGAAAGCATAAGGAATATTCCCTTACAAAAGAAGCAAGACTAGGACTCCACTTGTAAAAGAGTAATCCTAATCCTACTAGTACTAGTCATGTAAGCCGCCCCTTCAACTTATATAAGGAGGGGCAAGGCACCCCAAGAGGGACAAGTTTTACAAGTCTAGATAGATAGACAAGTCAAGAGCTCTCGAGATAGAGCACCCCTGTAATCGTGATCATCATCATTAATATCAATGAAGCATGATGTGGGCTTTTACCTCCACCGTGAGGGGCCGAACCTGGGTAAAAACCTCATTTCTCTCGTCCCACTCAACCCCTCTCAAGGTACCACATGTATGCCTTGGCCTCACGACTAAGTCCTCACACTAGGACATCTGTCGTGACAATTCCACGATAGTTGGCTCCCACCGTGGGGCTCGCGCACAGTGGTGTTGAGTTCTTGGAGGGATCTTTTTTAGAAGTCGAGAAGTTTGCAATTTTTGGGATGAAGGACCAACTTGGAAGGATTTATATCAGTTTTGAGTTCATCGGTCCAGATTTGTAGTCTGAGATTTAAAATTCAAGAAAAGTAAGGATGCGACATGATTGACTTCCGTAAGTCGCCGAGATCGGCAGGAGCGTTTCTGCAGTCATTGGTGAATTTTGCTATGGATTCGACAGCTGGGCCCGATTGCTTTTAGGCGGTTGCCACAAAAATCAGTCTGGCCGGGTCATCATGGTGGAGGTCAGCCTCAACTCGATTTCCTATGCAATCAATCCACCAAAAGCTACTGGCACATCTACATCAAGTGACCAAGATGTGGTTATTTTTTGGTTTGCCAAGTTGCCGCCGCTGCAAGATTAATTAAAGGATTAAAGGAAGGAAAAGTTACTATGTGGGATTAGCACGTGAATACCAAAGAAATCAGATCAGGGGCAAGCTATCAGCGCAAGCCCTGCAAGCCTTGGTCAATACGGATCCAGTAACCACGACTCAGACACGGATGGTTAACGGACTCGGTCTTCTCCTGTGACCCGCCTTGTTGAACGACCGCGCCTTCGTCGTCGCCAGCGCACCTCATGCCGCCTGAGCTACGCTGCCGCTAGCCTTGTCCCACGTGGCACCAGTGAGCCGCTGCTTTGAGCCAGGTCAACTCCTCTTCTGCCATGGCCACACTCGAGCCGCCCATAAGCAGACCTCAAGTTGTGCTGCCTCTACAGCCGTAGCTCCCGCCTGCGCACTTCGCACCATCTCACGCCTCTAAACGACCGTGGTCGGATGCCTCTTCTGTGCGCGCCGCCTTGGCCTCCCGCCGCTGAGCCACCACTGGGTCAATCTCTTGCCTTCGAGCCTCTCCGTGTTAAGTCGCAGAGCCGCCGCCGACGGGATGCCGGCTGCGCTTTGTGCTTCCACCTACGCTGCTGTGGCCCGCGGCTCCGAGGCAAGCCTGCAGTGCTGTTTTTACTAGGATTGAAGCAACTAGGTCACCTCCACCTTTGCTATGGTCCAGCGTCGAGCCGTCTCCTCTCAATCTCGGTTGAGCCGCCACCGCGTTAAGCCGCCATGCCACCGTGGCCTTGAGCTGCTACTTCAAGCTGTAGCACCCGCCCTTGGCCGGCGCAGCGCTTGCCTCTGCAGCACTCGCCGTCTGTGTGTAACGCGACCGCACGAGCCGCCCGGCCTCATGAGACAACCTCCGCTGTGGCCTTCTGCCTCTGCCTCGAGCGCGGCCCTGCCGCTCCCCTTACCGGTGCGCCAAGACGCCTGTCGCTGAGCCGCCGGCCGCTTCTACCGCCCATCTCCACCGAGTCGTCGTCGTACTACCGATATTAGTACACGGAGGGAGAGTCCTTGGTTCTTGTGCTTTTTTCTCTAGCTTTCATTGTGGCTGCTGCTGTTTCTATGTTGATCAAAACAAGTCACATCAACCACTGATGTTATTTACACCATGTGAGATCAAGGGTACTGTACCCCTTGCCTGCTAGTGCTACTACTGTTGCTACAGAAGCACTAGTACTAGTTGGCTGATCTGGCACTAGTTGCTGTGGATTGCTATGTCCACTACATGATACTACCAGGTGCTATTTTTTATATCTATTTTAATACATATTAATTTATCTTGATAACAATTACTCCTTCCTTGTGATATTTTTACGTAGGATAATTATTCACGACAAAGGGGTTGTTATACCGTGGATATGGAGTGTGCGCCAACATCATCTTGCACTGATGTTCGTTCGTGCCATGCTGCTCCATGGGTGTGTGCAAGCCGCCACCCCCGCTGCCCAATTCACATCAACACGACACGACTGACTCGCCCATCCGCGCGGTTTACCATGCCTGCGATTGAGTCAGCCCTCTGCGCGGCTTACGCGCCTGCGATTAATTTGCCTGGCCGCGCTGGCTTACAATGCCGCAGCCGGCGCATCTGTCTGTTCACGCGACTGACTTGCCCATGATTGATTTCAGCTTCACCATGGTGATTAACAACTCTGCGGTGGGTACTTTCTGGTTTAACATATCAGGTGAAATCCATCTAGTATATTTTTATATTACATATTGCTTTCTTTAAAAGAGCAATACACTGGCTTGCAAGTTCTCCAATGCATGGCAAGTTGTCTACTGCAAAAGGGACTATTATATCACTGAGTTGTTGAATGGCTCATACCGGTTTATATCATGGTCAAGCATGGAGAGTCTCAAGCCAACTCCTCGAGTAGTCTTAAATACTCGGGGGCTATATGGACATGGCTCAGTAAATGTTGCCAGTTTAAAGGCCGTCAGAAAATTTTCGGCCCAAAATGAAGAATTCCGGTTTAAAATCCGGCTCAAGGGAAATTTGTCTCTCATTGAAGCTTTCAAATATCCGGTTTAAAATCCGGCTCAAGGAATTGTCTCTCACAAAGCTTTGAAGCTCTCAATATCCGGTTTAAAATTCTGGCTCAAGAAGAATTTATCTCTCGTAAAGCTCGAGCTCCCACAAAAATTAAAGGGACGAAAGAGAGTCTATTGCAAAGCACAACTCAGACATAGGTACCCTGCTTCAAGGTCATTTGGGGGCTCCCTGTCGGATGTTGGGTTTCGGCAGACCCTTTAGGTTCGAACTCTGGGGTGCGTGCGAAGATCTTCCCCCTACCACTCCATGTCCGATCACCTTGCGAGAATCTAAGCTAAACGATGAACAACAAGAGGGACACAAGATTTATACTGGTTCGGGCCACCGTTGTGGTGTAATACCCTACTCCAGTGTGTGGTGTGGTGGATTGCCTCAGGAGCTAATGATGAACAATACAAAGGACGAACAGCCTCACAAGAGGTGTTCTTGAGCTGGTGCGATGAACTGCTTGGGTGAGTTCGATCGCCTATCGATCTAATGCGAACTCGATGAGATGCCTTCTACTGTGGTGGCTAGCCCTATATATAGAGGCCCTGGTCCTCTTCCCAAATATTGAGCGGGAAGGGCGCCAACAACGGCCATTTTGAAGGGGAACAACTAGTACAAGTTATCCTGACTAAAGTTGGTCTTCGGCTACCAAAGGCACTGGCGATGACGCCGTCTAGGGCTCCACGGTGACCTCCATCCTGCCGCCCTGCTGGTCTTGGTCTCGTTGCACTGAAATGGCAACCTTTGCCCGATGCCTCGGTACTCCACACCTGTGCTTGCCCCCTTTGCACCAAAGAGGAAACAAGGACACTGCGCGGGCCGGCGCCCGCCTGGTCTCGATCGTCACAGCTTGCGTCACGAGCACCTCGCGAGCTACCCCTGCCTTGATCTCTCCGCCTCCTCGCGAGCCTGCATGGCGAGGCCCCTCCAGAAGAAGCCTCGTGTCGTCCGCCCCGCGAGGCTTGGCCCCTCGCGAGGGTCTTGAGTCTTGCGCTGATGAAGATGGGCCGTACTGGGCCACCACTCGAGCCATGCCGCAGGCCGCAGGCAGGCAAGTCTGGGGACCCCCATTCCCAGAACACCGACAGTAGCCCCAAGGCCCAAGGCGCGCTCGGACTTGGCTTAGCAGAGAAGCGAAGGGGAAAGTGCAGAGCGCAGCGGGCTCCATCAGCCTGCGGTCTTGGGCGCTGAGTGGCGGTTGATTGGACGTGGGCGTCTCCGCTTCCCCATGCTGCCTCGGCAACTGCTCGACTGACAAAAAGGCTGGCCTGGGGTTAGCCTTACTTTCATTACTCTCATCCGCCTTGCTTCAGATCCCCTTTCTTGCTCTTTGCCCTCCTACTTCCGAAATCTCCAGATTTTCCATAGCCTTCCTCCTCCGGAGAGCAATGGCACCCCGCAAGACCGTGGCCGGGGCTGCGTCGGCCTGGTACTCACTGGCTCTGGTCTCCCCCAATGTAACAGAGAAGAATCTCGCCCTGACGCGCCAGATGGCGGTGGCGCAGAGCAACGAGATGGGGAAGACTGTGCTCCGGCTTGGCTCCGCCCGGCCGAAGGACAAGGGGAGAACCTTCTACCCCCTCTTCATGAGCGGCGTCATTGCTGGTCTGGTTCCTCCCTTCTCTGAGTTCTTCCTTGCCGTCCTTCACCAGTATCAGTTGCATGCTCTGCACCTCCACCCCAATTCCGTTCTTCTCCTGTCGATCTTCGCCTACTACTGTGAGGCGCACGTCGGGGTGATGCCTTCCGTGGCCTTGCTGCGCCACTTCTTCTCCCTCCGGGTCGCTAGCGCCAATATCTCGGCGTGCGCGAGCTTTGTCGCGTACTCCAAGTCCAACGCCATATCGAAGGCCGGGAAGAGGGCCGACGGCTTCCGGAGCAAGTGGGTCGTGCTGGGCGCCAGGAGCAACAACCCCCTGCTAGAGCTGCCCACAGAGCAGCCCGAGGCCGTTGAGGCGTGGTCCCGCGTGAAGCTTGACGACCGACGGGCGAAGCTGATGCTGGAGAAGATGAAGGCCGACCTGAGGCCGGGCAATCTGAGGGTGGCGAAGATGACCGGGGCCTCGCTCTTGAGGGAGTTCCTGTCGCACCGGGTGGCCCCTCTTCAGGCGTACTCGCGCCCGCTGTGGAGGCTCGAGGATGGAGACGTCGTCCTCTGCCTGAGCTTGGACGCCCTGAATGATGAGGATCTGACCGCAGCCCTCCACTTCTTGGTCGGAGAGGACGTGGCAGGCCTGGAGGATGCTCCGGTCCCCTTGTTCCTTCGTGATGACTGCGAACGGGTGGTGGACACCATGCCCACCTTCGACGGGGTGGGTCTGGTGCCAGCGGAGGACCCTAAGGGCCAGGCGGCGACGGCGACGGTGAACTTGTCCTCTGATGACTCCGGCGGGGGAGAGGAAGACAACGAAGAGGATGAGGAGCGTGACTCGGAGGCGACCTTCGAGGGGACGGGGGAGACTTCCCCTGGCGCAGGTCCAGCACCCTCTGCTTCATGCCTGATGACGACGAGGCCGGTGCCAGGCAAGGGAGGAAGACCGACCCTTGGTTCCGAGGAAGGACAGGTCTCGGTTGATCTCCCGAAGGTCTACCCCAGCCCTCGCGTCGGTCGAAGCCAGCTCTAGCCCTTCAGGTGCACCTTCCTCTACGGCTGGGCCTCCCGAGGCTGATCCCCGCAAGAGTCTTTCGGGATTCAAGCTTGGCCGGAGTCCGTGGGATCCCGCGGCAGTCAACCAGTAAGTACTTGAACTCCGCCTTGCTCCTGTCTTTCGCCGTCGAGGCCTGACATCTTTCATTGGGCAGGCTGCTACCTGCGGCGAAGAGGCTGAAGGGAGAGACGACGACCCTGCCTGGAACAGGCTCATCAGCCGTGGCTGCATCTTCCCTCGCGGGGAAAGGAGCCAGCGGGGCCCGCACATCCCCTGCCCGATCATCCTCGCGAGGCCATCAGGGACGCTCCGGCGAGGAGTCTATCCCCGTGATCCCGCTGACTTTGGAGGCGCCTGTGCTTGATGCTGTCGCCGAAGTTGCCAAGACTCAGGAGGTCCCTACCTCCTGAGCTGTGTTCATGCTGCCGTCTTCTCTTCCTACTCCACTGGTTCCCGTCTCCTCCGTCGCCTTGGACTGTGCTGCCGACGAGCTGAGTCGGCTGCAGGAGGTTCTCCGGAGTGCGGACCCCCGCCTGGTGGTCGGGCGCCTGGAGTTGGTCTCCGGCTAGGCTCGTTCTGACGCCTCCATCTGAGCGGTGCTGAGCCAGGCTGTGACAGCTTCCGAGGAGGGGAAGCAAGCCACCTCCCAGGCCATGGCCGCTCGCGACGTGGCGTTGAAGGATGCTCCAACTGTCAAGGGCCATTGCAAGACGCTGGAGGGTGAGTTACAAGGGCTGCATGATGAGCTCGCCAAGGAGATTTGCGACCGCCAGGTGAAGGAGGAGGAGATGAAGGCTCGGGAAGCTGTTGTCAAGGATCGCGACGCCGAACTCTCAGCCTACGGCGACCGGCTGAAGATGCTGGTGCAGGCGTTGAAGACGGAGAGGGTTGAGCTGGATGCCAAGGCGGAGGTCTTGGCCGAGGACCGCGCGGCCATCACACGCTATGAGGAGAGGGCTCACACGGCGCTGAAAACGCTTTATGACGGGGGCGTGGAGAAACCGCTGGCCGGAGCCAAGGAAGGCCCCACTAAGCTGGTTCCCTTCCTCGTCGAGGCGCTTGAGGAGGTCATGATTAGCATCGGCCCCACGGCCGAAGTTGAGGCTCGCGTCCTTTCCTCCGCAGTGCTGACGCGGATCCTCAGCCACGTCTACCTCCGCAACCCCAACACCAACCTTGACGACCTGCTGGAGCCCGTGGATGCCAAGCGCTTCGCTGCTGCTGCCGAGGCCATCAAGGGTCGAGCAGAGGCCTTGCTGGTGAAGTAATGCGCCTTCAACACCGCGCCCAAGCGAGGCGCTGCCGGCTCCGCGGCCCCGGGGGATGGAGCTGAGAAGCGCGACTCCACCACGAGCGGTGGCGCAGACCAGGGGTGATCTTCTCGCGGCCTCTTTCCTTCTTCGATTCCTGCAACATGCACCATGCCTCGTGGAGGCGTTTAAATTTTTGTTTGGTACTATGAGAACAATCTATGGCCTGTAATATTTGCTTCTGGATTTGCTAGATTTTGCGATTTCCTTCCTATTTGCCTGTGTTCTACGTCGGCAGGGCCTGGCCCGGCACATACCTCAGCCGCCATTAGCCCCGACCGGATCACCAGGACGGGACTAAGGAGTGAGGGGCTACGTGGCAAGTTATGCTCCTGAGTCGCGATGCTCAGGAGTCCCCCTTGATGCACAAACAACAAATAGGGAGGGGGTGGAAGAGAGGATCTGTCGTTCTACGTCGGCAGGGACCGGCCCCGCGCATACCTTGACCGCCGTTAGCCTTTCGGAACTAAGGAGTGAGGGGCTATGTGACCAGTTAGGCTCCTGAATCGTGATGCTCAGGAGTCCCCCTTGACGCTCAAACGGGTCTTTGTACCTTGGCTCCGCTCGGGGAGGGGCGTGCGACGACCAGGTCCGAGGGACCTGACTGGGTGGCATGTGCTCGGGCGTGGCCCGGGCTCAGCCCCCGTGCCCAGCCCCCTCGCGCTGCGCTCCCAAGGGGAGGCATTGTGATGAGGCCAGACACTAAGCTCTGGGCTCCCTGAGGTTGATACAGCCGTGGGCTACCCTCAATTGTTTATCACCAGCGCGGAGCATAGCGCTTCTATATGTGTATGGGCATAGCCGCTCCTCAGCAGTGTCGTCAGCCAGCGCGGGGCATGGTGCTTCCACTGGTACGTGGGAGGGGGGCTCCCCTCCGAGAGGAGCCCCCGGGGCGAGTACAGCCCCGCACTGACACGTGGCCGACGCTGTAGGGCTATGAGAGGTGTATCTGGGCACCCGTGAGCCGGCGCGGGACTCACGAGGCCCTACCTCGAGGCGGGTTGTGCCTGGCTCTGGGCCTTTGTCGGTGGTACGTTCCTGCAAGATGGTTAAAATGCAAATGCTCTATGTCCTCAGGTCCCGGCCCTTGAGCAAGCTCAGCCGCCGCTAGTATGCCAGGTCGCGATGCCGTGGACAAGGCCAGGGGGTGAGGGCTGGAGAGCCAGTAAGAGCTCCTGAGTCGTGATGCTCAGGCGCCCCCCTTTTTACGTGCAAGCGGTTTGCATGAGGAAGGATAGGCTCGTAATAGGCGGCGGACGATAATCATAGGCAGGTTAAGCATGGAAAAGCAAATCAACTTAGATAGATGCAGAAAAAGGCACACGCCACTGGGTCAGGCCCATGCGGCTTGGGGATGATGCAGCCCGAGGGGCGCCCCCAACAAGGTAAGCTGAAGACATAAGCAAAACGGATACATGCCACGGGGACAGACCCATGCGACCTGGGAATGATGCAACCCTGAGGGCGCTCCCAGCCGAAGCGAAACTTGAGAGAAGTCACCTGATACCATTACAGAGCGAGTGTCGGAGTAGCTGACGGTGCATGGTGATGAAGCCGACCCTCACGAGCCCTCGGAGCTCCGAGCCTCGGGAGGCTCGGGAGGTCCGAGCGGCTCGGCGAGGTCCATCTCCATTTCCTCCAGGAGTGTGCGGTGCTTGGCCACCTGAGCTTCCAGAATGCTCCTCATCAGGCGCTGGTGGGCAGCAGCCGCGTTCGGCAGGGCGAAGGGCATGCGAACGTAGTTGTGTCGTGGACCCTCGCAACGCCCCACGCGCGAAGGCCAGAAGCGCTCTTGTGATGCAATCCGATTGAGCCCTCGATAGTCGATGCAGACGCGCAGCCCACCATCCTCGCCTGGATGGGGAGCCACGCTGGGCAGGCGGCGGTTGCCGCGCATGACTCTCGATTCCTGCAACTCCTGAGCGACCTTGGTGATGAACTCCTGAGGGTTGGGCCCTCCTTGCCTTACACCTTCTTGAGGGAAACGTGCCGCGAAGCACGCCTCCAAGTGGTGCCCGAGCGCCTCCCTCGTGATCTTGGCAAAGTCAGTGGCTCCCCAGGAGAGAGCCCTCGAGCTTTGCCCGAGGAGGGCGCTGGGCGCGCCTCCCTATATGACGGAGGGTGGCCCCCCTTGGATGGGCGCATGCCTGGATGTGGCACCTCCGGAGATGTCTATCTCCTGAGGCCTTGAGCCAGGTGATGTCTTCTTCTTCTTAGGAGCTGCTTCAGGAAGGTTTCCACTCTTGCTCTCTGGGTCCTCGATTGACGCGGCTCGGAAGGCGCGCTCGAGAGAGCACACTGCATCCTTCTCTTCACAGGGGACCGTGATGAATCTGCCACTTCCTGGCATCTTGAGGATGTTGTAGCCATGATGAGTCACTGCCATAAACTTGGCCAGAGTGGGATATCCGAGGATGGCATTGTATGGCAGGCGAATGTGGGCTACGTCAAAGTCAATGAGCTCAGTACGGTAGTTCTTGCGCTGCCCAAAGGTGACAGGGAGGCCGACCTACCCTATCGGGAGAGTGGAACCATCAGTGACTCCTGAGAAAGGCTTTGTTGGTTGAAGCTGATCATATGGCATTTGAATATTGTTGAACGTCTCGACGAACAGGACGTTGAGCCATGCTCCACCATTGACGAGGGTCCTGGTAACTTGCACATTGCTAATGACTGGTGAACAGAGCATCGGGAGGACACCGACTGTCGCCGCACATTTGAGCTGATCAGCTGAGCTGAACGTGATGGCGCACGCGGCCTCAAGCTTGGGGAGGACTGCATTCACCTCGCGAGCAAACTGCTTGAAGATGCGCTGAGAGGCTGGGGCCTGAGCGCTGCCCAAGATGCAAGCGATTGCACGCGGCTCCTGGAAGCCCCCAGCCCCCTCGTCCTGATGATGGTCGTCATTCCTTCTTGGTGGTGGTGGTAGAGGAGGAAGCCCTGCGTTACCTTGCGGGCAATCCTCACGAGGCTGATCCCTCCAAGCTCCCTCGCGAGGCTGGTCCTGCCAGCGGTCCTCGTGAGGCCGGTCATGCCACCCCTGGCGAGGGCCACGGTCATCCCATCGTCCTCCACCTCTTCCTCCGCCTCGGCCGTAGCCCCGATCGTTGCGCTCGGGGCGTCGACCGACACGGCCTTCTCGCACGGCCCTGAGCTCTTGGCATTCGTTGGTGTTGTGGGTATGGAGGTCGTGGTACACACAGTATCAGCTGCCCTTGGACGACTCCAGCTTGTCCCTGTCGCGCTTCATGTCCGGCTCTGCTGCAAGCATAGTTGCTCCCTTGCGCTTCACATCCTTGGCCTTGGCTTTCTTCTCTTTTGGATCTGCAGTCGGGAGCTCGAGAAGGGAAAGGCGCCCCTCAGCCCTTGCGCACTTGGTCGCCAGGTTGAATAACTCCAAAGATGTGCACAGATCTTCGTGGATTGCCAGCTCCTCCTTCATCTTTATGTCGTGGACGCCATCAGAGAACGCCGAGATGATGGCCTCCTCGGTCACCTTGGGAATCTTGAGGCGAGCATTGTTGAAGCACTGGATGTACTTCTGCAAGGTCTCTCCGGGTTGCTGCTTGATGCGGCACAGGTCATCCACGGCCGGTGGTCAGTCGCGAGTGCTCTGAAAGTTGGCGATGAAGCGAGTGCGCATCTCGTTCCAGGAGGAGATTGTGCCAGGGGGCAGGTTCAGGAGCCAGGTGCGGGGACCGTCCTTGAGTGTCATCAGAAACCAGTTTGCCATGACCTTTTCGTCCCCGTTGGCGGCTTCGATGCCCAGCTCGTAGAGCTGTAGGAAGTCCGCGGGGTCGGCAGTGTTGTCGTAGCGAGGAGGCAGGTCAGGTTTGAACTTGCCTGGCCAGGCGACACTGCGTAGCTCGATGGTGAAGGCGCGGCAGCCTGCGGTGGCCATTGGAGCTCTCTGCTGATGCGGGGCTTGCTCCGGAGGATTCCCGCGCGCCGCTGCCTGGAGCAGCGCGGGGTCTTGACGTGCCGGCGCAGGGATGCGGTCATGTGTGCCAGTGCCGGGAGCACGCGAGCACCTTCTTGGGGACGAGGGATTTCTTGGCAGCTCCTTTCTTGTCACGTGGGCGCTGGACACGGTGGATCTCGTCCTGGGGCCACTCGTCTAGGAGCCAGGGCACTTTCTTGGGGAGGAGGTGGCGGAGGCACCCCTGGGCTGCACCACCCGCACAGGACGGAGGGTGAGGCAGCGAGAGGGACCGCGCAGGGGAGCCCCCTGCGGCGCTGACGAGCTCGGTGATGCGAGCGAGCCACTCCTCGTAGAGGTCGTCGATGGGACGGTAGTGCAAAAGCTCACGCGCCAGGAGCAACACAGCGTGCACGTCCGTGGGGGCGCGACGGGCGTGGGACGACGAACCAGCTGGAGTCACCGACGGGGTGGCGGTGCGGCCTTCCCGCCGCACCGAAGGATGCAGCAACGAGGCCTGCTGCTCGTTCCCCGCCAGGCCGGTGGCGGCGTTGGCGGCAGGCGACGGGGAACGACGGGGACATCCGCCAACAGGAGCTGTCTGGGCGACGCGGGCGGAGAGAGGAGCCCGACGCTTGGCGCGAGCCTGGCGAGCGTCATCCATGGACACGACGGGAGATCAAACGCGGAACAACGGATGAAAGATTCTGGCGCACCCCTTCCTGGCGCGCCAAATGTCGGATGTTGGGTTCCAGCAGACCCTTAAGGTTTGAACACTGGAGTGCGCGCGAAGATCTTCCCCCTACCACTCCATGTCCGATTGCCTCTCGAGAATCTAAGCTAAACGATGAACAACAGGAGGGACACAAGATTTATACTGGTTCGGGCCACTGTTGTGGTGTAATACCCTACTCCAGTGTGTGGTGTGGTGGATTGCCTCAGGGTTGATGATGAACAGTACAAAGGACGAACAACCTCGCGAGAGGTGTTCTTGAGCTGATGTGATTGTCGGATTTCGGGTTCCGGCAGACCCTTTAGGTTTGAACTCTGGGGTGCGCGCGGAGATCTCACCTCCTACCTACTCATGTCTCGTCGCCTCGCAAGGGATCTAGACTACATGAAGAACAACACAAGGGACACGTGGTTTATACTAGTTCGGGCCACCATTGTGGTGTAATACCCTACTCTAGTTTGTGGTGTGATGGATTGCCTCAGGGGCTGGTGATGAACAATAAAATGGAAGAACTGCCTCGCGAGGGGAGGAGCTCTTGTGGAGGTGATGCCTCTTGGGAAGGATTGAATCCGGATCCCTTTCTACTGTGGTGGCTAGCCCTATTTATAGAGCGAGGCCCTGGTCCTCTTCCCAAATATTGAGCGGGAAGGGTGCCAACAATTGGCCATTTTGAAGGGGAACATCTAGTACACTTATCCTGACTAAAGTTGGTCCTCGCCTGCCAAAGATTCTGACGATGACGCCGGCTTGGGCTCCACGATGACCTCCATCCTGCCGTTCTGCTGGTCTTGGTCTTGTTGCACCGAAATAGTTACCTTTGCTTGATAGCCTTGCCTGCGCTTTCCCCCTTTGCACCAAAGAGGAAACAAGGACTCTGCGCAGGCCGGTGCCCGCCTGGCGCCCGCCTGGCTTCAGTCGTCATGGCATGCATCACGGGCACCTCGTGAGGTACCCCGCCTTGATCTCTCCGCCTCCTCGCGAGCCAGCCTGACGAGGTTGTGCCTGAGGAAGCTTCCTATCGTCCGCCCCACGAGGCTTGTCCCCTCGCGAGGGTCTTGAGCTTGTGTTGATGAAGATGGGTCGTACTGGGCCACTCCATGAGCCACGCCGCAAGCCGCAGGCAGGCAAGTCTGGGTACCCCCGTTCCCAGAACGTCGACAGTAGCCCCCGGGCCCAAGGCGCGCCCGGCCTTGGCTTAGCAGAGAACCGAAGGGGCAAGTGTGAAGCGCCGCGGGCCCCAACAGCCTGTGGCCTTGGGCGCCGCGTGGCAGTTGATTGGACGTGGGCGTCCCTACTTCCCCTCGACGCCTCGGTAATTACACGAATTGACAAGTCCCTGCATGCAAAACGGGTCATGATTACCTGTGATCGTGGAGGCTGACGGTTGGCCTCCCCCGGCTATATGTACGGAACGGCGCGAGCCCTTCCAGTCCATCCCTTCCTGCTATTCCCCTTCTTCTTCTCGGCCACTCGTCGTTCCCATGGCTCTGCCGAAGAGGTTCTCGGCCATGGAGAAAGGAAAGGCTCGCCAGGAAGGGCCTGGCTCTCTCCCGACCAAGCGTGGCCGGGCCGCCCTCGTAAGCACCCTACGGCCCCCGCTGCGGCTTCCCGTGGTCGTGGAAGCAGTCCTCTGCGCAGTGGTGGGCGCCCGGCTGCCGACGAGAGGTACGCCGCGGCTGCGCGACCTCCCAGGCCGGGTTCCCGCTCGGCGGAGGTGCTGCCGGAGTTCGTCGTGTGGTCGGCGGACCCGACCGACACCTGGCTCCAGCTCCCCCGCTTATTTGTAGGTGAACTTCCGGCTGGTGCCCCGGGAGGCCTTTCGCTTCAGGCGGATAGTTGCTGCAGCAGGGCCTCCTGGGCTACGCTGGAGGTCTCCGCCGCCGGGGAGGCGGCCCTGACCCATGGCTGGCAAATGTTTGCCCGCGTGTGCGGCCTGAGCCGGCGGTGCACTCTACACTTCAAGTTCGACGGTGATGCCACCCTCTACGTGAGGGTGTTCGGGGAAGACGGCCGCCGCGCTGGATGCTGTCTCGAAGACGATGACCGCGGCCATGCGCCCAGCCCCTGCATTGATCGGGATGAAGGTGGTGGGAGGCGCGCGGGCAGCGGTGCCCGAGGCCCGCCAAGCTTTGGTGACTCCCCATCGGATGGCAGCTCCTCCAGTGGTGGTCGCGACCAGCCCCCTCACCGTCGCGCCCGCCTGGGAGAGGGCAGTGGGTCGGCCCGCCACCATGCCTCGATGAAGCGGGAGATAGAATCCAGCTGAGCTCCAGAGGCAGTACGAGCCCTTGCTGAGAGTTGATGCCGGGCAAGTCGTGCCCATTTTGCTTTTCTTTCTTCCTTGCGCAAAAAGAAGGTAGTCTGGTGCCCCGCGGGGGCGTGTTGAACTGTTGCTGTTTAATTATCACGCTGTTTCTACTGTTTTTGTGCTATTTTTCGTTCCGCGTGTTTATGTGTGGCAATTACTTAGCTTGGGGGAAGCTCGTCGTGGTCTTCGCCTCCTGAGGCTAGGGCCTCACCGTGCGCCTTATGTCCTGCAGGGGTTAGTCAGTAGGGGTAGTCTCCAGCCTTGGTAGCAGGGACGACCAACCCAGGTCCCGTGATCGTATCGTGATGCCCGTGGGGCACGGACTAGGAGGGGTGCTCCACAACGGACTCAGATAGGGAAGTTCCAAACCACCGGGGCAGAATAAACTCGCGAGGGTGCCCATGTTCCTTCCTCGTGAGACTTGTGCGAGAGAAAACGAAGCAAACAAGTGAAATGGACGAAGGGTCGCGAGCTAGAAACGGTAATAGCTTCAATAAAACTTCAAATAGGAACACACAAACCAAATTCAGAAAGCAAATGAAAAAAGCCGCGTTCGGCACCTAATCTAGTCTTCGATGTCTTCTCACTAGCGCGGAGCTAAGTGCTGCCACTGGGCGTGGGCGGGAGCCCCCGAGGCCCGAGGGCGGCACTCCGGAGACTCCGGGGCGTGTACATCCCCACTCACTATTACGTGAGAGTGTCACGGGCGGCGAGCTTCACAGGCGCTTGCCTTCTTCACAGGCACCGGGCCTTTTCCCAAACGCAGCGACTTCACAGGCATTCGCCTTCTTCACAAGCACCGGGCCTTTTCCAAAACGCGGCGACTTCACAGGCATTCGCCTTCTTCACAGGCACCGGGCCTTTTCCAAAACGCAGCGACTTCACAGGCATTCGCCTTCTTCACAGGCACCGGGCCTTTTCCAAAACGCAACGACTTCACAGGCATTCGCCTTCTTCACAGGCACCGGACCTTTTCCAAAACGCAGCGACTTCACAGGCATTCGCCTTCTTCACAGGCACCAGGCCTTTTCCAAAACGCAGCGACTTCACAGGCATACGCCTTCTTCAGAGGCATTGGGCCTTTTTCAGGCGTAAAATCTTCGGAGATGTTGAATGTTCCACGCGTTCTGGACGGGCACCCCCTCCTGGGTCTCCAAGCACGTGGAGCCGGGCCTGGGAACATGAACAACCTTGAATGAGCCCTCCCACATGGGAGAGTGCTTATGTAGCCCCTCCCTAGAGAGAACCCGTCTAAGAACGAGGTCCCCTACCTCGAGAGTCCTGGGGCGGATGCTGCGGCAGTGGTATCGTGTCACATCCCTAGCTTCTGGTAATGCACTAGGCTAGTCCTCATGTGAGCATCATGTTTTATTTCAAATGAAATTTGAATTGAGGAATTTTCAAAGCCTCAGAAACCTTCTAAAAATGATCAACATTAAAATCTCCTCAAAGAAGTCCAAGAAAATGCTCCTTTTAGTCTCTGAAAATATTGCAAAGAGGTAAAACTCAAAACAATATTTTTGGTATCTCAGAGTTAATTATTTTGGGCCTTTGAATTAAATAAATAGCTATTTGCATTGGATATATATTTGATATATAAATAATATATGTCCAATAATTACTGGAACATTTTATGTGGTTTGGTATATTTTAGTTCTAGCCACATAATTATTTTCAGGATTTTATAAAATGGTTTAGTATTTATTCCTAAACCAAAACAAAATAGAACAAAATAGAAAACAATAAATAAAAGACAGAGGAGAGAAATCTCACCTGGACCTACCTGGCAGCCCACCTAGCTGGCCCAGCTGGTGGCCTAGCCCACCAAGGCCCATGCCAGTCATCCTCTACCTCTGCCAGTAGGCAGAGGAGGGAGACAGCGCACGCGCGTGCCGTGGCGACACGCCACCTCCCTGCCTGCCTGCATCCCACGCCACCGCGGCGCCTGAACCGCCTCCCCGGCCTCCCCTCGACCCCTGGACACCGCACTCTCCCCTCTTCGCTCCTCTCTCGCCGTTCCCCACCACACCGAGCGCGCCCATCGCCGCCGACGCCGTTTACCGGGGCCACAGCCACCCCCCTCGCTCCCTCTATGCATCCCTGAGCTCCGCCCTGACCCCGTGGAGCTATACACGCGACGCACGCGGCCAGAGGAGGCCGCAGTCGACCGGAGCGTCGTCGTCTTCATCTCCGGTGCCCGGAGATCGCCGTCGTCAATTCGCCGTTGCAGAGGCTTCCCCGAGCCCACCGAGCTTCTCTCCCGACCCCTCGTGAGCCCCTGTCCATTTCCCCTCTCTCCCCGTGCCGTCCGCGCCTTCTAACCACCCCGGCTGTCGGAGCCGACAGTTCCTCGCCGCCGGCGATGACACAGACGGGGCTAGAGCCACCATAGCTAACCCCCGAGCACGGCAACGTGCTCAGCACCCTTCCAGGAGCCGAGCGCGCCCACCCGTGCGACCTGCCGTGCCCCCTAGCGCCAACCCCGACCTCGCCGTGCTCCGGCCGCCGCCCCGCTCGCCGCCGTCGCCAAATCCGACCTCCCCAGCACGAACGGATGCCACGATTCGATGCGTGCACACACCAGCTACGCGTAGAGCCCCTCAGTCTCCGATTTGGTCGCCGGAGGAGGAATTCCGACCCCCTCCGCCGTCTCTGGCTCCGCCGGCGACGAGCCGCGGATCAACTCCGGCGAGTTGACCCGGGGTTTGACCCCCCTGACGTGTGGGCCTAGGCGCCTGCTTGATTAGTGTTAGATTAGTTAGCGCTAATTAACTTAGCTAATTAGATAGGCCACTGACATGCGGGCCCCGCCCGGCTAACTAAGTTAGTTAGGGCTAACTAACTTGGTTAGTTGACTGGGTCACTGACCAGTGGACCCCACTGGTCAAGTTTGACCTGGTCGACGCCTTTGACCTGCTGACGTCACCCCGGCGTCATGCTGACGCAATATTCCTTTTCTGGAATTTAGTTTATTTTATAAATAATCAGGAAATTCCAGAAAATAGCTAAAACTTCAATAAATCATAGAAAATTAACCGTAACTCCAAATTAAATAAATTATATATGAAAAATTATCAGAAAAATTCAAGGAATCCATCTGTACCATTTTCATGCATGTTTGAACAATGGTTGTCCTCTGTTTTGGACAAAACCAATAAAGGGCATTTAAATAATCACATATGGAGTTTGAATTTGAATCTTGTATTCAAACCAACCCCATTTAACTTGTTGCTAGTTGCATTAGCTCAAAACACATTCATATTGCCATGTCATAGCATGCATCATTTTGTGCATTGCATTGATTGTGTTTTTCTATGTTGCCGGTATTTGTCCCCTCTCGATAGACGCGATACCGATGATGTGATCGTTGACACTGATGAAGACTCAATGTTATCTTCAGAAGTGCCAGGCAAGAGAAACCCCCTTGTTCATTCTGATACAATCCCACTCTCTCGCTCCTGCTCTCTTTTACTGCATTAGGACAACAATGATTCATCTGTTACCTGCTGCGGTAGCTGAACCCCTTTATCCTTTGCATGACCTGTTATTGCCACAGTAAATAGATGAAACCCACTAGCATGAGTAGGAGTTGTTTGAGCCCTGTTGTGCCTACTCATGCATGCTTGTTTGTCACGCCTGCTACTGCTTAGAGTTGAGTCAGGTCTGATTCATCCGGGATGAATCAGAGGTGTGTGAACATGTCCTACTGTGTGTGAGCTAAGTGTGTGAATACGATTTGGTAAAGGTAGCGGTGAGAGGCCATGTAGGAGTACATGGTGGGTTGTCTCATTGCAGCCGTCCTCAGGAACTGAGTTCTGTGTTTGTGATCCATGATTCAGCTACTACCACGCATTGGGCCCAAAACCAATGGACCCTCTCGGCTTCTTGATCACCCTTGTCCTCTGTCCAGGAGTTGCAAGTAGTTTCTGGTGTTTGTAGTATGCTGGAGGCCGTGCGCAGCGCTGACCGTAGGGGTGGGCTGTGATGCGGTAGGCACGTGGCCGGGTAAACCGGGCGCCCGTTTGGTGTCACGGAACCCTGTTCACATCGTTTGGGGCTGTGAGCGAAACTCCGGCCGGATCTCCTCATGGATGGAACCCGAATAGGCAATAAACCTGGACTAGAGACTTGAGTGTTTAGGCAGGCCGTGGCCGACACCCACGTTGGGCTTCCGCTTGAAGGTTGCCGAGTACATGTCGTGTAAACGGCGGAAAGTGGTGAGAGCATGTGTGAAGAAGTACACCCCTGCAGGGTTAACATCATCTATTCGAATAGCCGTGTCCGCGGTAAAGGACTTCTGGGTTGCTTATATCAGTTCATAGACAAGTGAAAGTGGATACTCTAAAATACGCAAGATAAGCGTGAGTGCTATGGATGGCGTTCTCGTAGGGAGACGGGAGCGGTTCCATGGTGGTGTATTGATATGGTGAATATGTGGACTCGTGTGCGCCACCTCAAAAGAGTTACATTGCAGTCGTAGTTTAGGATAGCCACCGAGTCAAAGCTGGCTTGCTGCAGTTAAACCCCACCACCCCTTTGTTGATAATGATGCATATGTAGTTAGTTCTGATGTAAGTCTTGCTGGGTACATTTGTACTCACGTTTGCCTATTTTATGTTTTTGCAGAGAGACTTCGGTCTCGCTAGTAGTTCCGCGTGGACTTCGACGTTTAGCTTGTTACCTCAGCTACGATCTTGTGCCCTCGGCAGGATCTGGTAGATAGTCAGGCTTCTCAGCCTTTTTCATTTATAGATGTCTGTACCCAGACATGATAGCTTCCGCGTGTGCTTTGACTTGTATGCTCTGAGTGTTGGGTCATGAGACCCATGTTTGTAATATCTCGCTCCTCGGAGCCTATTGATTAAATACTTGAGTCGTAGAGTCATGTTGTGATGCCATGTTGTATTTGCACATATCAAGCATATTGTGTGTATGTTATTGAAATGCTTGGTATGTGTGGGATCTGACCATCTAGTTGTTTATCTTTAGTAGCCTCTCTTACCGGGAAATGTCTCCTAGTGTTTCCATTGAGCCTTGGTAGCTTGCTACTGCTCCGGAACACTTAGGTTGGCCGGCATGTGTCCTTCTTCGTTCCTGTGTCTGTCCCTTCGGGGAAATGTCACGCGATGAATACCGGAGTCCTGTTAGCCCGCTACAGCCCGGTTCACCGGAGTCCTGCTAGCCCAGTGCTACAGCCTGGATTCACTCGCTGATGACCGACACGTTCGATGCTGGGTCATGGATGCCTGTCCCTGTAAGTCTGTGCCACTTTGGGTTTACGACTAGCCATGTCAGCCCGGGCTCCTTATCATATGGATGCTAGCGACACTGTCATATACGTATGCCAAAAGGCGCAAACGGTCCCGGGAAAAGGTAAGGCGACACCCGTGGGAATACCGTGCGTGAGGCCGCAAAGTGATATGAGGTTTTACATGCTAGGTCGATGTGGCATTGAGTCGGGGTCCTGACATATCGCCGCAGTGCTGGTTGGTACCTTGCTGCTCATGGCGCGGCTTCTCGGCAGTGCTCCTCCCCCAGCATGAGATCCGTCCCCCGCATAGCGTCCTGCTGCGCCTTGTCAAACGCCAGGACCCGTGCGGAACGACGCCTGCTCTTGTGAGGGAGAATGGCTTCAGCTCCATAAACCAGAAAGAACGGGGTCTTGCGAGTCCGCTTGGTCGCGGTCATGCGGATAGACCACAGCATGGATTGGAGCTCGTCATACCAACCCCTGCCGCAGGCTTCCAACTTCTTCCTGAAGGTCCTGATTTTGAGGGCCCTTAGGACCTCCGTGTTGGCTCGCTCAGCCTGGCCGTTGCTCCGGGGGTACGCCACCGAGGCGTAGCATATCTGCGTTCCAAGGTTAGCACAGTATGTTTTGAAGAGATTGCAGGTGAACTGCGAACCGTTGTCGGTGATAATGCGGTTAGGCACCCCAAATCGGCTCACAAGGCCCTTGATGAACTTGACTGCTGAGCCCGCGGGTATGGTGAGGACGGCTTCCACCTCGGCCCACTTGGTGAACTTGTCCATGGCGACGTAGAGGTAGCGGTAGCCCCCTGGCGCCCGAGGGAACGGGCCTAGGATGTCTAGCCCCCAAACTGCGAACGGCCTCGAGAGGGGTATGGTCTGCAGTCCCCCCGCCGGCTGGTGGATCTGGTTAGCATGGAATTGGCAGGACTCACAAGCCTTCACCAGCTCAACGGTGTCGTTGAGCGCTGTGGGCCAGTAGAACCCGCTGCAAAATGCCTTGCCAACGAGGGTCCATGAGGATGAGTGGTGCCCACAGTCTCCACCGTGTATGTCTGCCAGCAGCTCCTTCCCTTGCTCTCTAGGAATGCAACACAGGGACACGTCGTTCGGCCGCCTTCGGTAGAGCTCCCCATCCTTGACGCTGTAGGTCGTGGCCTGCCGTGCCACGAGCTCCGCATCCTCCTCCTTCTCCGGCAGAGTCCCTTGCATCAAGTAGACCCTGAATTCTGCCATCCAGCATTCTTCCTGAGGCTCCAATGCCAGAAGCAGGCGTGCCCCCGAGGCCGGGCCGCAGGCCGGGGCTCCCGAGGAAGGTGGCTGAGGGAGTTCCTCCCTTGGTTGCGCTATGCTTGACAACGTCGGTGTCGCCGAGGGTTTGAAGAGTCGCTCCTCGAAGACGCCAGGCTCCTGAGGTAGCCGCCTAGACGCCCTCTTGGTGATGTCGTCAGCCTCTTGATTGGTACCACGAGGCACATGTTGTAGCTCCAGCCCCCAAAATTGTTTCTCCATCTTGCGGACCTCTGCGAGGTACGCTTCCATGTGCTCATCCTCTAGCTCATACACTTTGTTGAAGAAGTTGACGAGGAGTTGCGAGTCACACTTGATGGTGATTCGTTTTACTCCCAAGGCGATGGCTGCCGTCAAGCCCGCTATCAGGCCCTCATATTCTGCAATGTTGTTGGAGACCTTCTCGCCATGCTGGAAACAGAGCTGCACGACATAGTGAAGCTTGTCCTGAGTGGGGGATATGAGCACTGCACCAGCCCCTGCGCCCTGCCGCGCGAATGCTCCGTCGAAGTACATCACCCAACCATCCGGCACTTCACTCCTCGGGGAGAGCGACTGGTGCTCTCCCAGTTTGAGCCCTGGCGCCTCTGTCCATTCCGCCATGAAATCTGCGAGCGCAACCCCCTTAATGACCCTGGTAGTGCTGAATTCTAGCTGGAATGCTTGCAATTCGATGTTCCATTCGGCAACCCTCCCCGCTGAATTGGGGCTCCTGAGTACCCTTTCCAGGGGGTAGGCTGAGACGACCTTGATGGGATGGCCCTGGAAGTAGTGCCGCAGCTTGCGCGAGGCTACCAACAGTGCGAGGAGGAGCTTCTGAGGCATCGGGTACCGTTCCCTTGCGTCCCACAGCACCGTACTGACGAAGTACACCGGGTGCTCGATGAGATTGAGGGTGCTGACGCGGCCCTCGTGCTCCGAAGGTCGGGGCGCCTCCTGGGGCGGCGCAGCCCTCGGTCCTTGGTCGCCTGAAGGAGCCTCCTCTGCTCCTGGTGCACTCTCTTGGCGGGGCTGATCTTTCTCTGCTGTGGTCATGGTCTCTACGAGGCCTTCCGGGCCCTGTTCTGCCTCGGCCGGGAGTGCGGCGGCGGCCGAGGCCTGACGCTCCTTTCGGACTACTACCAGGGCTGCGCTGGCGGAATAAGGGGTGACTGCAAGGTAGAGCACCAGCGGCTCTCGAGGGCGAGGCGCCACCATCACCGGGGGGCTGGTAAGGTACCTCTTGAGGTCTTGGAATGCTTTGACGGCCTCTTCAGTCCATTCGAAGGGGCCTTTCTTCTTCATCAGCTTGAAGAAAGGTAGCGCCCGCTCTCCCAGCTTGGAGATGAAACGTCCTAAGGCAGTTACTCGCCCGGTGAGCTTTTGCATTTCCCCGAGGGTCTTTGGCGGGCTCATGTCCTCGACTGCCTTGACCTTCTCTGGGTTAGCCTCAATGCCCCTGTGTGATACGAGGAAGCCTAGGAGCTTTCCCGAGGGGACTCCTAACACACACTTCTCTGGGTTGAGCCACAGGTCCACTTCGCTGAGGCTCGCGAAGGTTTCTTCCAGGTACTGTATCAGGGTCTTCGCCTCCCGAGACTTCACCACAATGTCATCAACATAAGCCTCAGCGTTCCTCCCGAGCTGTCGCCCAGAGCGATGTGCATCAACCGCTGGAAGGTCGTGCCCGCATTGCGCAACCCGAACGGCATGCAGGTGTAGCAGTATACCCCACATGGGGTTAGGAAGGCTGATTTCTCCACCTCCTCCACTGCCATTTTGATCTGATGATAGCCCGAGAAGGCATCCAAAAAGCACAGCAGGTCACACTCGGCGGTGGAGTCAACGATCTGGTCGATGCAAGGAAGAGGGAATGGATCCTGCGGGCAGGCTTTGTTGAGGTTGGTGAAGTCGACACACATGCGTTCCTTTCCCCCCTTCTTTGGCACGACGACAGGGTTGGCCAGCCAATCTGGGTAGCGAACCTCGTGAATGACCCCTACTGCTTCTAACTTGCGGGTCTCTTGGACGATGAAGGCCTGTTTCTCTATGGACTGCCGCTGTGCCTTCTGCTTCACAGGGCGCACGTTGGGACACACGTTGAGATGGTGCTGAATTACATCCCTCAGGACTCCCGCTAGCTGATTAGGCTCCCATGCAAACACCTTCCTATTTGCATGCAGGAAACTGACCAGGGCCTTCTCTTGCTCAGGCTCGAGGTTGGTGCCAATCGTGAAGGTAGCACCGGTGGGCTCACACTCGTCGACTGGTACCTGCTTGGTTTCCGCCTTGTCTTGGATGAACAGCTGCTTCTGCTTGGCCGGCGCAGCCCTCTTGGGCTCGGGGGCAGCTGAGCCAACGGGCTGTGCCACCGCCGCAGTCTTGAAGGCAAGCCTGAGCGCTTGCAATGCATCCCCGGTGTCTCCGGACACGGTAAGGACGCCGTTGCTCCCGGGCATCTTCATGAGGTTGTACGTTGGGTAAGTTGCGGCCATGAATCGGGCTAGTGCTGGGTAGCCGAGGATGGCGTTGTACGGGAGGTCGATGGGGGCGAGGTCAAAGTCGATTAGCTCTATGCGGAAGTTGTCGTAGGTGCCGAAGGTCACCGGGAGGCGGATCTGTTCCAGGGAGCCGGTGGAACCGCCTCCGACACCCAAGAAGGGCCTGCTGGGCTGAAGCCGCTCTGGCGGCATGTGGAGGAGGCTAAAGGCTTCCACCGAGAGCATGCTGAGGCCAGCACCGCTGTCGATGAGGGTCCTGGTGACGGCCACCTGGCAGATGGTGGGGGTGCACAGCATTGGGAGCGCGCCCGAGCAGGCTGAGTTGGAGGGGTGATCATCCGAGCTGAAGGCCAGATCAGCCTTAGGCGCCGCCCAACCCAGAGGAGCCCCATGCTGCGCAAAGGCGGTGCCGATCTAGCGGACGAATGGCTTGATGTGGCGGCCTGAAGGTGGCGCCTGTGAGCCACCTAGGAGAGCTGCGACGACTGGGGGCGCTAGTACGACGTACTAGGCGAGGAAGAGGCCGCGCAACTCCTCCCAAGAGGCCACAGAAGCCGTTGGCAGGTGGAGCAGCCACATGCGCGGAACGCCGATGAGGGCCATGGGAAACCAGTTAGCCATGACCCTGTCGTCTCCCCTGGCCTTGAGGACGGCCTCCTCGTACGCCAGCAGGAAAGCGAGCGGATCCGCCATGCCGTTGTAGCGATGTGGCATCTCTGGCTTGAACTTGTGTGGCCACTGCACCTGTCGCAAGGCGGGGGCCAAGGCTCGGAGTCCCCGGGCCCCAGTGGTGGCGCTGGCAGCCAGAGCGGGCGGCGCGTTGCCCATCATGAGGGCGAAGCGCGGTGTTGGTGGAGAGCGGGTCGGCGGAAGGGAAAGCTCCGGCACAGGCTACCTGGCGCGCTAAATGTCGGATTTTGGGTTCCGGCAGACCCTTTAGGTTCGAACTCTGGGGTGCGCGCGGAGATCTCACCTCCTACCTACTCACGTCTCGCCACCTCGCAAGGGATCAAAACTACACGAAGAACAACACAAGGGACACGAGGTTTATACTAGTTCGGGCCACCATTGTGGTGTAATACCCTACTCTAGTTTGTGGTGTGATGGATTGCCTCAGGGGCTGGTGATGAACAATACAATGGAAGAACTACCTCACAAGGGGAGGAGCTCTTGTGGAGGTGATGCCTCTTGGGAAGGATTGAATCTGGATCCCTTTCTACTGTGGTGGCTAGCCCTATTTATAAAGCGAGGCCCTGGTCCTCTTCCCAAATATTGAGCGGGAAGGGCGCCAACAATTGGCCATTTTGAAGGGGAACATCTAGTACACTTATCCTGACTAAAGTTGGTCCTCGCCTGCCAAAGACTCTGACGATGACGCCGGCTTGGGCTCCACGATGACCTCCATCCTGCCGTTCTGCTGGTCTTGGTCTTGTTGCACCGAAATAGTTGCCTTTGCTTGATACCCTTGCCTGCGCTTGCCCCCTTTGCACCAAAGAGGAAACAAGGACTCTGCGCAGGCCGGCGCCAGCCTGGCGCCCGCCTGGCGCCCTCCTGGCACCCGCCTGGCTTCAGTCGTCATGGCTTGCATCCCGGGCACCTCGTGAGGTACCCTGCCTTGATCTCTCCGCCTCCTCGCGAGCCATCCTGACGAGGCTGTGCCTGAGGAAGCTTCCTGTCGTCCGCCCCGCGAGGCTTGGCCCCTCGCGAGGGTCTTGAGCTTGTGTTGATGAAGATGGGCCATACTGGGGCACTCCGTGAGCCATGCCGCAGGCCGTAGGCAGGCAAGTCTGGGTACCCCCGTTCCCAGAATGCCGATAGTGATGAACTTCTTGGGTGAGTTTGATCGCCTATCGATCTAATGAGAACTCGATGAGATGCCTTCTACTATGGTGGCTAGCCCTATATATAGAGGCCCTGGTCCTCTTCCGAAATATTGAGCGAGAAGGGTGCCAACAACGGCCATAATGAAGGGGAACATCTAGTACAAGTTATCCTGACTAAAATTGGTCTTCGGCTACCAAAGGCATTGGCGATGACGCCGTCTTGGGCTCCACGATGACCTCCATCCTGCCGCCCTGCTGGTCTTGGTCTCGTTGCACTGAAATGGTAACATTTGCCTGGTGCCTCGGTACTCCATGCATGTGCTTTCCCCCTTTGCACCAAAGAGGAAACAAGGACACTGCATGGGCCGGCGCCCGCCTTGTCTCGATCGTCACGGCTTGCGTCACGAGCACCTCGCGAGGTACCCCTACCTTGATCTCTCCGCCTCCTCGTGAGCTTGTCTTGCGAGGCCGCTCCTGAAGAAGCCTCGTGTCGTACGCCCCGCGAGGCTTGGCCCCTCGCGAGGGTCTTGAGTCTTGCGCTGATGAAGATGGGTTGTACTGGGCCACCACTCGAGCCACGCCGTAGGCCGCAGGCAGGCAAGTCTAGGGACCCCCGTTCCTAGGACGTCGACACTTCCTGATCGTATTCGAATCATAGCTGTCGGTACCCTTTTGATCGGCGCAATGCCACAAACCACTTGGGGGCTTCCTGATCGTATTTGAATCATAGCCATTAACCCTTTTCGTCCAGCTTCCTGATCGTATTCGAATCATAGCCATTAACCATTATGGTCACTAGGGGGCTTCCTGGTCGTATTCGAATCATAGCTGTCGGTACCCTTTTGCGCAATACCACAAACCACTTGGGCGCTTCCTGATCATATTCAAATCATAGCCATTAACCCTTTTGGTCTGGCTTCCTGCTCGTATTCGAAGCATAGCCTTGTTTTTTTTATCTTTTTGGCTTGAGTTTTTGTACAGTTTTTTCAGTTTTTTCTCGATACTATCTTGCCTTCTGGTTTAAAGTGATTCATGCCATGTAGCCTCAATTCTCACAGCTCATATTTGAAGCATACCCTTGGTTTCGGTTAACCCGGCCTGGCTTTGGACGATAATTCGCCAGTGCATGATGATATTAAATACTTCGAAATATTGACTTATGAGTTTTGGGTTATCACCCTTACTGCATTAATATGGTAAGCTGGCAGTTTAATCACATATCACAGGTATGATAAGCCGGCAGTATGAATTGATTTCATAGGCCATGTAGCCTTGATTATATGGCTCATAATTGAGCATCTTTGGGTTTGATAACCCGCCATGATGGCAGATTTTAAGTTGCCAGGATATTTTGCCTTGAGCAATCAAAATGAGGATATTTCATGACTCCGGGTTGATACTGGCCCCAGATTATAATTATCAAGGCATCATCATGGTATTAATCTTCCAGGTATATTTTTAAATTGTTATGATTATCTAAGGTTTTTCTAAACCGGCCCTGGCTATGGACTTTAACTCGCCAGTATCATTTTGGTTTGCGCTATTGAAATCATGCACTTATAAATCATTGGATTGTTATCTTCATTGCATATGGCGATGTAAGCCGTCAGTATAAATCAATCCTATAGGTATGTTTTCCTGGTTATATGAATATGAAAGGTTTGATAATCCGCCCTGGCTTAAGTCGCTAGTGTGTTTAGGTTTGAATGGCCATAATGCTAATCTTTTCCATAATTGCATTGATTATATTATGTTTGGGTTGTTACCCGCCCTAGCTTTTGACATTAAGTCGCCAGGGCATATGCTGTTTAAACTCTGTGCAGGATTTACAGAGCTATCACTTACATAAATGATTAAGTTCAAGCCTGTCATCAAAAATTGAAATTGATGTTTCAAAAGGGTTATCAATTATTGATTTTTACAAAGGCTATAAGCCGCCGGGATACAAAAATCCTGGATTACAATGGATGTGTATTAAGTCGCCATCGGCCAGGAGCCGCCGGATATTTAAACTCTGGATTTACTTGTCAATAGATAAGGTATTCAAATCTTTAATAGCCAAACTTGGCTGGATTTTCATTATAATATTAAATGATTGAGGTTTTCAAAGTCGCATCAACGCAATGGCTATTATTACTTTATCAATGGATATGATTTATTATGCAATGGAGGGAATAGTCCCGAGTCGCTGTAGGCTTACGACCCGGCACTTGGGGGCTACATTATTCAAGTTAAGATTAATCAAATATGCAAGTCCCATGTCACTGCCAGCATGCACCATGGCACTTGGGGGCTAATGCAAAGTCATTTTTTGCTCACTTTATTGAAGATCCGACTCATCACATTGTAATGAGCCGGCCCTTGGGGGCTACCAGTTGCTCCTGTCAAAATTTAAGGTACACAAACTTTAATCCATTATATTGAAAGGTCCACTACTCAGTTGATGGAATACAAAGATCTTAACCTTGTGGATGTGGGTTCGAGCCCCATGACGAGGGTTACATCATATGATGTTATTATATAAAGTCCCAGCTCAGTATTGTCTTACTAAGCCGGCCCTTGGGGGCTACACTGGTTGAAGTTTTTATGAGAATAAGACAATTACAAGTCCCATGTTGCTGCAAGCATGACAACCCGGCACTTGGGGGCTACATATGTGGAATATTAAGTTTTGACTAGTGACTGAGATGAGCAACTTGGATTTCTTCAAGGTTGCAACATTTATATTGAAGAAGGTCTTAAGCTATTACTACGCTCCCTTCTTAAGACTTGGGGGCTACAGGTGATATGCATATAATGGAGGTACCCTTTCAAGCTTGGTGTCAGCAAAATTATGACCCAGCAACACCAACAATTATGACCCGGTGCCATCATTATTTACAAACCGGTAATTTTGGCAATGATAAGCCGGCAAGTTCTACCTCTTCAAGCCGGCTGAAAATCAGATGAGTATTTCAAGACCAATATTTTTGTTAAGCATTGGGAGCTTAATCAAATGAATTATTCTTCCCAATATTTTTCTGTGAGAAACCAATGTCAGCAAATTGATTATAAAGCTGGTCTATTGACCCGGACTACCCAAGAGAAGGAAATGACAAGGACTTAAGGATGATCAGGTGTCGGCTTACAAGAATTTTTAACCCGGAGCACAACTTGTCAAATTTGTTCTTGTGTTTATTTTGCAGGATCAGTTTAACATGGATAAATCCAAATTAAAATTGGGGCTAATGTTAGGGATATACGCCGTGGTATGACCCGGCCGGAAGTATGAGCCGGCTGGACTTGGCGACTCACTGGTGACCTGCCCTGATTTGGCGACTCGCTAAGTGACCCGCCCGGATCTCTCCACTCACTGATAACCCGACTGAGCTAGGTGATTCATCGGTGATCCGGCAGGCGGGTTAGAGGAGCGACAAGACCCGGAGGCCCAGAAGACTCAAGGCCCAAAAGGCCGGCTCATGTTATGGTGGGCCGGCTTAAGAGGGAAGCATAAGGAATATTCCCTTACAAAAGAAGCAAGACTAGGAATCCACTTGTAAAAGAGTAATCCTAATCCTACTAGGACTAGTCATGTAAGCCGCCCCTTCAACTTATATAAAGAGGGGCAAGGCACCCCAAGAGGGACAAGTTTTACATGTCTAGATAGATAGACAAGTCAAGAGCTCTCGAGATAGAGCACCCCTGTAATCGTGATCATCATCATCAATCAATGAAGCAGGATGTAGGCTTTTACCTCCATCATGAGGGGCCTAACCTGGGTAAAAACCTCGCGTCTCTCATCCCACCCAACCCCTCTCAAGCTACCACATGGATGCGTTTGCCTCACGGCTAAGTCCTCACACTAGGACATCTGCCATGACAATTCCACGACAGTTTCGGTAAGCCGGCAGACAGTTAAGCATTGTAAGCCGGCGGACAGATAAGCATTGTAAGCCGGCGGACAGTTAAGCATTGTAAGCCGGTGGACAGTTAAGCAGGGTAAGCCGACGGACAGTTAAGCAAGGTAAGTGTAGGCTCGAAAGTATGTCTAGAGGGGGGGGGTGAGGGAGTCCTGGATAAGGGGGTATCTGGACAGCCGGACTATATACTTTGGCCGGACTGTTGGACTATGAAGATACAAGATAGAAGACTTCGTCCCGTGTCCGGATGGGACTCTCCTTGGCGTGGAAGGCAAGCTTGGCGATTCGGATGCAGATCTCCTCATCTGTAAACCGACTTTTGTAACCCTAGCCCCCTCCGGTGTCTATATAAACCGTAGGGTTTAGTTTGTAGGACAAGACAACAATCATCCCATAGGCTAGCTTCTAGGGTTTAGCCTCTCTGATCTCGTGGTAGACCAACTCTTGTAATACTCATATCATCAAGATCAATCAAGCAGGAAGTACGGTATTACCTCCATCGAGAGGGCCCGAACCTGGGTAAACATCGTGTCCCCAGTCTCCTGTTACATTAGCCTTAGACACACAGTTGGGGACCCCCTACCCGAGATCCGCCGGTTTTGACACCGACATTGGTGCTTTCATTGAGAGTTCCTCTGTGTCATTGCTGTAAGGCTAGATGGCTTCTCCAACCTTCAACCACGCTATCCTGGGTGAGACTTTTCACCCCGGACAGATCTTCGTGTTCGGCGGCATCGCACTGCGGCCCAACTTGCTTGGCCATCTGGAGTAGATCGATAGCTACACCCCTGGCTAGCAGGTCAGGTATGGAAACCTAAACTACACTACCGACATCCATGGAGACTTGATCTTCGACGGATTCGAGCCCGTGTCAAGAGCGCCGAACAATCACGACGTGCATGATCTAGATCTGCAGTCGGACAGTATTCGGAACATCGCACTTGCTACAGCTCTGGACTTCATTCTAGAGCAGGTCGTGCTGTCTGAGGACGGGTGGATGGACTCCGCCCCGAAGGCCGCACGCCCATCGACGTTAGAGCCGAACATAGACTCCTCTCTTCAGGAAATCTGTATCTCCGGACCCCAGGACTCGCCTCCGGTCGTGTGTTCTGGACCGCGCGCATCTGAGCCCATCGAATCTAACCGGGCTCTGATCAAGGAAATCACCGCCGCAGATATCTTTCAGCACTCACCCTTCGGAGACGTGCTAAGATCATTAAGGTCTCTCTCTCTGTTAGGAGACTCCTGGCCAAACTGTGTCCGACCCGTGTGGGATACGGAAGACGAAGAAAATCGCAGCCCACCCACCACCCACTTTATAGCCACTGTCGATGACCTAACAGACATTCTTGACTCCGACACCAATAACGTCGACGGTATGGACGTTGATGTAGGGGACGATCTGGAACCACGGCCCACGGGGCGCTGGACAGCCAATTCATCATACGACGTCTACATGGTAGACACGCCTAAAGATGACAATAGTGACAAGAAGGACACAACGGAGGATAAACCCCTCGGACAAAAGCAAAAATGACGGCGCAGGCGCCCCTCTAAGTCCAGTCATAGTAAAAATAGCGATAACAACCCAAAACAAGATAACACTCCGGTTGACTCCGAAGGCAACAACGACCATAGGGACCCAGCGATGGAGCAGGATAAGCCAGGTCACACCGAACACAGTCCGGAGCAAACACCCAACCATAGCAATCCTGAGGGCCAAAGTCATCATGCTACATCCAAAGAGGAGGACAGTCTGGTCGACGATGCATTCATCATCCCGGAAAAACGTCAGGAGCAAAGTAACCTCCGCAGAAGACTCCTGGCCACGGCACGAATCCTGAAGAAGCATAAGCAAAGGCTTAAGGCCGTGCAGGACACGCTCAACCGAAGATGGTATATGGTGCTGGACATCGAAGGGAAATGTGGCGATAATCACCACACAAAAAGCTACCCAAAGCGCAAACTGCTACCCGAATTTGACGATAAAGCCGCAGCACCCGTTCGGCCAAAAAACAATACGGCTACTCAGCCAGACCAACCACCTCTCGGCCGCGATAGAGCAGCCACCGATACTGCACATAATTTATGAGAGCTCCTGGACAAAAAGGCCAGTGCGGCCAGATCCATCTATGGGTCCAGAGGACGTGCTCCGGCGTGGGATTGTGGTCACCACAATGATCATTCTGATGAAATACCGGTCCAGAATCAACACCGGGAGCAACAACAGCCGACAGCACGCTGTGACACCACTAGATACAGAGGGGTTGCACACCCTCTGTGCTTCACCGATGAGGTGCTGGATCATGAATTTCCATAGGGATTCAAACCCGTGAATATAGAGTCATACGACGGAATGACGGACCCTGGGGTCTAGATCGAATATTTTATCCTTCACATACACATGGCTCGTGGGGATGACCTCCACGCCATCAAATACCTCCCCCTCAAGTTAAAAGGACCAGCTCGTCATTGGCTGAAAAGCCTCCCCGACAACTCAAGTGGAAGTTGGGAGGAACTTGAGGATGCTTTCAGGGCCAACTTTCAAGGAAGCTATGTCCGGCCTCCGGATGCGGATGATTTAAGTCACATAATACAACAGCCCAGAGAGTCGGCCCGTAGGCTTTGGAATAGATTCCTCACTAAGAAGAATCAAATTGTCGACTATCCGGATGCCAAAGCCTTAGCGGCTTTCAAACACAGTATCCGAGACGAGTAGCTTGCCAGACACCTCGGCCAAGAAAAGCCGAGAACGATGGCAGCCTTAACAAGCCTCATGACCCGATTTTATGCGGCCGAGGACAGCTGGTTGGCCCGTAGAGGCACCAGCGACCCGGGTACATCCAAAATCCGAGATGGCAACGGGAAGCCATGGTGCACCAAGCACAAGCGTCGAAGTGGCGATAGTCCAGACAACATGGCGGTCAATGCTGGATTCAGGGGCCCTCCACCTGTACAAGGAAAGATGCCATTCAAAAGCGGTAAAGAGGGGCCATCGGGCCTGAACAAAGTCCTGGACAGATTGTGCCAAATACATGGTACCTCTGAAAAACCTGCAAATCATACCCACAAAGACTGTTGGGTCTTCAAGCAGGCCGGCAAGTTAAACGCCGAACACAAGGGAAGTGAAACACCAAGCAAAGACGAGGGCGAACCCCGCCAGCCGAACATCAGGGGCCAGAAAAAATTTCCACCGGAAGTCAAAACAGTAAACATGGTACACGTAACTCACTCAGAGTTTGCAGCCCCCCAATCCAATCCCTGGGCGACTTGCCCGATCACTTTCAATCACAGGGACTACACGGTCAGTATCCGGCACGGAGGATCGGCTACCTTGGTGCTCGACCCAATAATTGATGGATACCATCTCACTCGCGTCCTAATGGACGGCGGCAGTAGTCTTAATCTGATATATCAAGACACCATCCGCAAGATGGGGGTAGACCTATCCAGAATAAGTCAAAATAACGCCACCTTCAATGGAGTAATTCCAGGCGTCGTGGCCCATTGCTGGGGCTCCCTCGTATTAGAGGTAACATTCGGTTCTCTCGACAATTTCAGACGCGAGAACTTACTCTTCAACATTGCTCCTTTCAGCAGCAATTATCATGCATTACTTGGAAGAACGCCCTTCGCTTGCTTTAACGCAATACCGAACTACGCCTGCCTTAAACTCAAGATGCGCGGTCCACGAGGCATCATCACGGTTAGCGGAAACACAGAGCAGTACGCGGCAGTTCCCGCTGCCGGACTCTAGGCGGCCTCTTCCACTAGAACGCGTGACCGGTCATCAAGACCACGGACACGGCTAGACGAGTCCAATACACCATTCTTCACAATAGCTCGGATAAACCTGAGCTAAGTATTGTACATGTGTCCCCATAAGCAATACAAGGGGCTGCACAACATGTAACAAAGCCCACAATTGGGCTCGCCTCATTAATAGGCAAATACCTCGAACATACATCGAGCATAGCTAACTTTTCGCACATTTACTCTTTTTCTTTCATGAGTTTTCATTTTTACAGACGCTATTTGTGCGACACCCTTCCAGGATACGGCACAATGGAGACAAAGGCGCAGACGTGCAGCAGGGCCCCGCTCAAAGGTTTCTCTTTAGATTAAGCCCCTGTGTAAACCTTCTTTACTGTCTTTTGTTGCTTGACATCCCATGGGCATTTCATACACCCATAAGGGACACTGGCGTTATAGTCTTTTTCGCCACGACAGATCAATGCACGTACCTGGAATTACAGGGTCTAGGGCGTTCTTCCACCCAGTATATGTTATAAAGTCCGAATACCCTTGGGAGTGTTCGGCGTAGCGAGTTTGGCCTTATATGCATCAGCTCCGAATCATGTCTTTGGTCAAATGTTGGGTTAGCCCGGCTCCTGGGTTTGCCGCCTTACATTACGTTCTATCGGCTAAGGCGGCCAAAGGAGAACTACTGCGATTGTGCCGTGATTATTCCGGATGAGCACCTCAGTAGAGAAAGCCGAAAACTGACTATCATGATACAGCGAGAGACTGGTCAACCACTCGAAGACTATCCAGAATCTATAGGATTCCTCTGCATTAACAAAGGATTGGTTTTCCGGTCAAGTACGCGCACTATATCCGGATGCATGCGGAAGACCAGGGGCTACATAGTAGCCCCACCTTTCAAACTCCTACGGCTAAGTGAAAGCGCTACAGCTATATGGTCTGGTTGCCTGGTTCGGTGTGCGATCACCTCCTTAATGGACCAAGACATTGGATCAAGTGTGTTACTCCCCTCTTTTCGAACACCCCCACATTATATGCGTGGGGGCTGACGCCAACGACTGCTAACTTTCATGTTATATGCATACATTAATAGCCATACAGGAGACACCACAATACTTCTAGGCAAAAGTATAAAAAGCAGCCTCTATAATTAAAACACATAATTGTTTACAACTAACAGAATCGTCACTCAAACATGACATTCTTTGAGCACTGAGCTTCTATTCTATGGGCACCTTCTACGACCTGCTCGAAATAGTGCTCGGCTGGGTCTTGGCCTCCTGCCGGACCCTGGGTTGCAATGTTGGTGGCTTCCATATCCGCCCAGTATGTTTTCACACGGGCAAGAGCCATCCGCGCACCCTCTATGCACGCCGATCTCTTCACGGCATCTTGTGCTCTGGCGCCAAATAATTGTTGCACCAAACCAAAGTAATTGTCCGGCTTCGGCCCCTTTGGCCACAGATGGTCTATCACAGACCTCATTGCAAGGTCGGACAGCCTATGGAGCTTGGCTATAGTGGCCATCTTCTCACTCAAGGGCAAGGAACACGCTGGGGCATTAAACTGCGACCAGAACAGTCTTTCTATTTTATTATCTTCATGGTCCTTGAACAACTTGGTTGCATCAGCCCCACTCTTTTCCAAGTCCGCATACTCATCTGCGACGCTCCATAGCTTATCCAACGGAGCATACATCAGATCTAAAAACTTCATCCGCAACAAATAAGGATTTCCAGCCGCGATTTCCCCGGCTTGTCGAAGTTCCTCCCGTGCGTCTCTGATTTGAGAGTGCATCTCTTTAGCCGAATCCAGTGCCTTCTTTAGCTCGGCCGCCTTTGTCTGATTCTCCTTTTCGAGAAGCTCATACCGGCCGGTGGCATCCCTCAACTCCATAGCCATCTCGGCTATCCTTTCTTCGCTTCGGAGATGAGCGGCATGTTCGGCTATCAATTCTTCGGCTGCCTTTAGAGCAGCCGCATTGCTCACCCGGGCTTGTTCCTTTGCTAGGGCAAGCTCCGCCCTCAGGGCCTCAACGACGGCAGCTCCGCCTGCAACTACATCACATCACATTAATTTTATAACCTTCTTGCAACTTCCCAAAATAGATGTGGATATAGGAAAGCATACTCTGCGACTCCTCGAATCGCTTGTTCACAAGCGTGACGTAGGCCCCCACCACGTCAATTTGCCGCCTCAATTCGGCGCATTCAGCGGCCTGATCTATTGTCGAACCCTTAGCAACCTGCACACCAATACAAGTGCGATCACTATCTGGGAGTGTGATCCTCCGTTTGCCGCCATGGGCTGGCATCCACAGGCTCAGGGGCTACTATCTATACATAGCGCATGTATCTCGTGCGGTACAACTAAAAGCTGCGTTTTTTGCGGCCTACCTCAAAACCATTGAGCAGGCTCCTGAAAGCTTCGTTTAAACTGCTTGTGGCGGAGGAGATTTTCTCCAACACCGTACCCATTAGTGTACGATGATCCTCCAAGAGAGCAACTGACTCCAGGAGTCCCGTCAGCATGTTCGGCCGAACACCAGACTCACCCGGACCCCTTTCATTGTCCGCCAAGGGAGCCGAACGCGCTGGGCTTGGGGTGGCCGAAGTGTTAACTTCCGGCCTCATTGGATCCGGACTCCTCCGTGACGATACCTCAGGGTTGCCCGCCTCACGGGGCGGAGAGGTAGGTGGGGTTTCACTCTCCATCATCTCCGGAAGAAGATCCCCCGAGGACGAGCCCTGCTGAGATGAATTGCTGACCGGACTACAAAAAACAGGTCCTGGTTATTACTCTCAGAGGAAAAAGCAATAAGCTCCTTGTTTAAATACACTTACAGCTCGGTGGAGGGCTGGCCCGTTAGCGGGCACTGTGCGGTGAGGATGCCCTTCGGGGCAGGGGCCTTTGGTGAAGTTCTCTTCCCTTATTTAGGCGCGCCCGTCTCCAAATCTTCGGAGGCGGCCCTCTTCTTCCCGCGAGGGGAGGAAACCTCAGATTCGCCTCCCCGATTCTCCTCCTCCATGGAGACATTAATTCCCCCGGTTCGGATGCGCAATGTGTGAGGCCCACTCTCGGCCTCCCCACTCTTCCCCTCAGCCTTCTCTGATGGCACTTGACTTAGTGTCCGCTCAAGAATCCTGGCCATTGCCGGGCCGGGCAAGCCTTCGGGAAGCGGGGCCGGACACCTGATCCTCTCCGCCTTACTAAGCCAATCCTGGTTGCAGACGGTATTCAGAACAATGCTATGACAAATATAATCAAAAGTGTTCGGTCAAAGGGTTACTTACTTGGGCATCTAGGCGATTGCAGCTCAGGCCCGCATCCATGATGGTGTACGGACACTTTATTCGTGGTCCGAAGAATAACTTATACATCCCTTCGGGCGTCATGCCGAAAAAATGCTGAAGGGTTCGCGGACCTTCTGGATTGAATTCCCACATCCGGAGAGGCCGACGTTTGCACCACAGGATCCGCCGAACTAGCATTACCTGGATTATTTTGACAAGACTAATGTCCCTCTCGAGGAGCTCCTGAATGCGGCTTTGCAGCATTGGTACGTCGTTCGCAGGCCCCCAGTTTAGTCCCACGTTGGCCCACGAAGCCAGTTGAGGTGGAGGGCCCGAGCGGAAGGCGAGCGCGGCCGCCCACTTTGAGCCTCGAGGAGCTGTGACATAGAACCACCTCCGTTGCCATAAATCGGATACCTTCGGGAAGGAGCCTTCGGGCCACGGGGCATCAGCGTTCCTGCCTATTATGGCGCCTCCGCACTCTGCGTGTCGCCCCTCAATCATCTTCGGCTTCACATTGAAAGTCTTGAGCCATAAGCCGAAGTGGGGGTGATGTGGAGGAAGGCTTCACACACGACGATAAACGACGAGATGTGGAGGATGGAATCCGGAGCTAGATCGTGGAAATCTAGCCCATAGTAGAACATGAGCCCCCTCACGAAGGGGTCAAGAGTAAGACCCAAGCGCCGGAGGAAGTGGGAGAAAAATACGACGCTCTCATTGGGCTCGGGGGTGGGGATAACCTGTTCGGGAGCAGGAAGCCTATGCTTGACATCGGCAGTCAAATACCCAGCCTCCCTGAGCTTCGCAATATCCTCCTCTGTGACAGAGGAAGACATCCATCAGCCTTGATGGTCGGATCCGGACATGATCGAGCTCTGGGTGCTGGAACTCAGGGTGCAAGATGTGCGAGCGTGGAGATAGAGGGATAGACCTCGACTCCTTTATAAAGGGGGGAAGAATATCAAGCGTCCCCAAACATGGTCATTCGAGACTTGCCTAACAACACGGGGTTATGCCAACAGGCACGGTTAGATTACCCATACCTGTATTGATGAGAATCCCGTAATAAGGGGGACACGATCTCTGCTCTGACAAGATGTGCCAAGGAAACTGCCTCGTGGTGTGTGCGGTAACAAGTTGTAAAAACGGTTCGAGTAAAAGTCGGATCATGGCGTGATGTCACTTTTTGAAGAGTTGTCAGCAGATTAGATTCGTGGATTACTATTCTCTCTACGGTGGTATATGGAATTTATTTTGCAGAGCCGGACACGGTCCTTGTGTTCGGAACTTATCTTGGAGTATTCGGAGATGGAACTCGCCTCGCAATGCCGAAGACAATCTATGTGCCGGACTCATCGTCATTGAAGCCCGGTTCAGGGGCTACTGAGGAAGTCCTAGATAAGGGGGTATCCGGATAGCCGGACTATATACTTTGGTCGGATTGTTGGACTATGAAGATACAAGATAGAAGACTTCGTCCCGTGTCCGGATGGGAGTCTCCTCAGAGTGGAAGGCAAGCTTGGCGATTCAGATGTAGATCTCCTCCTCTGTAAACTGACTTTGTGTAACCCTAGCCCCCTCCGATGTCTATATAAACCGGAGGGTTTAGTCTGTAGGACAAGACAACAATCATACCATAGGCTAGCTTCTAGGGTATAGCCTCTCTGATCTCGTGGTAGATCAACTCTTGTAATACTCATATCATCAAGATCAATCAAGCAAGAAGTAGGGTATTTGAGGGATTCCTGGATTAGGGGGTATCCGGACAGCCGGACTATATACATCGTCCAGACTATTGAAGCGTGAAGATACAAGACTCAAGACTCCGGCCCGTGTCCGGATGGGACTCTCCTTTGCGTCGAAGGTAAGCTTGGTGATCTGGATATTATATTTCCTTGTAACCGACTCCATGTAAACCCTATCCCTCTCCGGTGTCTATATAAACCGGAGAGGATGGTCCTTAGAAGGCCGGTCACAATTACAATCATACCATCATAGGCTAGCTCTTAGGGTTTAGCCTCTACGATCTCGTGGTAGATCTACTCTTGTACTACTCATATCTTCAATATTAATCAAGCAGGAAGTAGGGTTTTACCTCCATCGAGAGGGCCCGAACCTAGGTAAACATTGTGTCCCTTGCTTCCTGTTACCATCAGCCTAAGATGCACAGATCGGGACCCCCTACCGGAGATCCACCGGTTTTGACACTGACATTGGTGCTTTCATTGAGAGTTCCTCTGTGTTGTTGCTTTGAGGCTTGATGGCGTCTTCAATCGCCAATAACACGGTCCAGGGCAAGACTTTTCTCCCTGGACAGATCTTTGTGTTCGGCGGCTTCGCACTGCGGGCCAATTCACTTGGTCATCTAGAGCAGATCGACAGCTACGGCCCTGGCCACCAGATCAGGTTCGGAAACTTGAACTACATGGCGGATATTCATGGAGACTCGATCTTCAGCGGATTCGGCCATGTGCCAGGAGTGCCGGACAGTCACGACGAGCACCGCCTAGACCTGCCGTCAGACAATGCTCGGGACATCACCCCTGCATCAGCCCCCGATCTAAATCCGGAATAGGTTGCGTGGCCCAAGGACGGAAGGGTAGACCCCGCCACGTAGGCCGCATACTCATCGGCGGTGGAGCCGAGAACAGGTCTCACCTCTGAGGAGGCCTGTAACCCCAGGCCCCCGGACTCGTATCCGGTTATTGGTTCCAGTCCGCATACCCTCGAGCCAGCCAAACCAGGTTGGGCTCCGATAATGGAATTTACCGCTGCGGACATCTTCCAGCACTCTCCCTTTGGCGACATGCTGAACTCATTAAAGTCTCTCTCTTTGTCAGGAGGCTCTCGGCCAAACTATGTCCAGGATGAGTGGGAAGAAGGCGACGAAGGAATTCGTTGCCCACCCACCACCCACTTCATTGCCACGATCGATGATTTAACCGATGTTCTTGACTTCGACTCCGAAGACATCGACGGTATGGACGACGATGCAGGAGAAGCTCCAGAATCTCTGGGGCGCGAGACTACTACCTTGTCACACGATATATACATGGTGGATACACCCAAGAAGGATGACAACGATAATCCGAAAGATAAAACACCAGGGCAAAAGCCAAAACGGTGGCGCAGACGCCGCTCAAAGTCCAGCAACAGTAAAAATAGCGACAAGAGCGCAAGAAGGATCGATATACCAGTAAACCCTGAAGGCAGTAACGACCACATGGACCCAGCGATGGAGCAGGATGAGCCAGGTCACGCCAAACCGAGTTCGGAGCAAATACCCGATCACAATGATCCGGAGGGACGAGCTCATGAAACCACCCCAGAACAGGAACACAATCCGGATGATGATGCATTCACCATTCCGGACGAACGAGTGGAACGAGACAACCTCCACCGAAAGTTTATGGACACAGCAAGAAGTCTAAAGAAGCAGAAACAACGGCTTAAAGCCGCACAGGAAAAGCTCAGTCGCAGATGGAATAAAGTGCTAGACACTAAAGAAAGATATGGCGACGATCGCCATACAAAAAGCTATCCAAAACGCAAGCTACTGCCAGAATTCGACGACGAGGCCGTTCCACCAAAGAATAATACGACCAGGAGACCAGACGTACCGCTTCACAACCACAACAGAGCAGCTACTGACACCGCGCACGATCTACGTGAGAAGCTGGATAAGAAGGCCGGGTCAGCCAGGTCCATCTACGGATCTAAAGGACACACCCCAGCGAGGGACTATGGTCACCCAAACGCTCATACAAGCCAAATACCAGTTCGGAATAAGCACCGGACACAACAATAGCCTGCTACATGCCACAACACGCCCAGATACAGAGGGGCTGCTCACCCCCTGTGCTTCACCGAAGAAGTACTGGACCATGAATTCCCACAAGGCTTTAAACCTGTGAACATAGAGGCATACGAGGGAACGACAGACCCAGGGGTCTGGATTGAGGATTTTATCCTGCATATTCGCATGGCTCGTGGGGATGACCTCCACGCCATCAAATACCTTCCCCTCAAGTTGAAGGGACCAGCTCGACACTGGTTGAAAAGCCTCCCCGAAAATTCAATCGGGAGTTGGGAGGAACTCGAGGACGCTTTCAGGGCCAACTTTCAAGGGACTTATGTCCGGCCTCCGGATGCAGACGATCTAAGTCACATAATCCAACAACCCGGAGAGTCCGCCCGCAAGCTTTGGAACAGATTCCTCACTAAAAAGAATCAAATAGTCGACTGTCCGGACGCTCAAGCCTTAGCAGCATTCAAACACAGCATCCGCGACGAATGGCTCGCCCGGCACCTCGGCCAAGAAAAGCCAAGGACAACTGCAGCCTTAACAGGCCTTATGACCTGCTTTTGCGCGGGCAAAGATAGCTGGTTAGCCCGTAAAGGCACCAGCGACCCCAACACATCCGAAATAAGGGATGGCAACGGGAAGCCACGACGTAATAAACACAAACGCCAAAACAAGGAAGAGAGCCTGGATAACATAACGGTCAATGCCAGATTCAGGGGCTCTCGACCAGATCAGCAAAAGAAGCCATTTAAAGGCAGTAAAGAGGGACCGTCCGGTCTGATCAGAGTCCTGGACAGACTATGCCAAATTCATGGCACCATGGAGAAACCTGCGAACCACACGCATAGAGAATGCTGGGTTTTCAAGCAGGCCGGCAAATTAAATGCCGAACACAAGGGGAGGGAAACACCAAGTGAAGACGAGGATGAACCTCGCCAGCCGAACACTGGGGGACAGAAATTTTTTCCTCCAGAGGTTAAAACAGTCAACATGATCCACGCGACTCACATGTTCACAAGAAGGCATGAACGCACGCCCAGAGACGCGCACGATGTAGATCCCATCGTACCCACATCTAACCACTGGATGTCTTGTCCGATCACTTTCGATCACATGGACGGCCGAACTAGTATTCGGCGCAGAGGATCATAGGCCTTGGTGCTTGACCCAATAATCGACGGATACCGTCTCACCCGCGTCCTCATGGACGGCGGCAGTAGTCTCAATTTAATATACCAGGACACTGTCTGCAGAATGGGGATAAACCCATCCAGAATTAGCCAAAGCAACACCACCTTTGAAGGGGTGATACCAGGCGTTGACGCCCACAGCAGGGGCTCCGTCGTGCTGGAAGTAACATTTGACTCCCCAGGTAACTCCAGAAGCGAAGAACTACTCTTCACCATCGCACCCTTCCAAAGTGGCTATCACGCATTGCTTGGAAGAGCGGCCTTCACCCGCTTCAACGCATTGCCGTACTATGGCTACCTTACACTCAAGATGCCCGGTCCACGTGGCATCATCACCATTAGCGGAATCACAGAGCGCTCTTCACGCGCAGAGGAACACGCGATGGCCCTGGCGGCCGGACTGTAAGCGGCCTCCAAATATCAAAAACATGACTGGTCATTACGACCACAGACACGATTAGACGAGTGCGGTAGCCCGAATAAAACTGAACCAGGGTACCGTTTATGCAATCCCATAGCGGATACCAAGGGCTGTAAATATTTAGCACAGCCCCACGACTGGCTCAACCTTATTGGCAGGCCAACATATTGCACCTTTATTACTAATCGCATACTTACGTTGTACTCTCCTGCGAGTTTTATTTTTTTTCACAGACAACGTTCGTGCGATACCCTTCCAGGATATGGCACAACGGAGACAAAGGCACAGACGTGCAGCAGGGCCCCATTCAACAGGTTTCTTTTTAGATTAAGCCCATGTGTAAACCTTTTCTACTGCCTCTTGTTGTTTAACCATCCCATGGGTTCCATACCCACAGAGGATACTGCCGTTATTGGCATTACTCCATGGCAGATTAAAACGCACGTACATGGAAATCTAGGGCTTATAATAGGCTCTCATAAGCCTATTTTCTTTTAAAAGACCGAATACCCTCGGGAGTGTTCGGCGTCACGAGTTTGGCCTTATATGCATCAGCTCTGAATCATGTCTTTGGTCAAATGTTGGGTTTGCCCGGCTCCTGGGTTTGCCGCCTTACGTTCCATTATTATAGGCTAAGGCAGGCCAAAGGAGAACTGCTTCGATTGTGCCCTAGTTATTCCGGATGAGCACCTCAGTAGAGAAAGCCAAAAACTGACTGTCATGATACAACGAGAGACTATTCAACCACTCGAAGACTCACCGGAATCTCTAAGGATTCCTCCGCATTAACGAAGGGCCGTTTCCCGGCCATGTACACACGCGCCCGTATTCGGATGCACGCGAATGTACCAGGGGCTACATAGTAGCCCCACCGTTAGACCCCCATGGCTAGGCAAAGTGTTACAGCTATATAGTCCGGTTTCCTAGTTCAACGTGCGATCACCTCCTTAATGGACCAAGACGTTGGATCAAGTGTGATTAAGCATATTTCTCATGAACACCCCCGCATTGTATGCGTGGGGGCTGAAGCCAACGACTGCTATCTTTCAAACTACTCATATCTATATAAAAACGACCGCAAAGGGGACACAATCATACTTTCGGGCAAAAAGTATAAATATAGCCTCATAATTAAAATAAATATTGTTTTTTTAAATGATCCGACTTATCACTCGAACAAGACATTCTTCGAGCACTATGCCTCTATTAGGCAGGCACCTTCTATGACCTGCGCCAAGTAGTGCTCGGTCGGATATTGGCCCCCTGCCGGATCCTGGGTCGCTATAATGGTGGCCTCCATATCCGTCCAATAGGCCTTGTCCAGCTCAGCCGAACTAGCCTTATTCTCCTTTTCAAGGAGTACATACCAGTCGGCGGCATTCTTCAACTCCTCAACCATTTCGGCTATCTTTTCCTCGCTTCGGCAATGAGTAGCCTACTCGGCTCTCAATTCTTTGGCCGCCTTTAGGGTAGCCGCATTGCTAGCCCGAGCTTGTTCCTTGGCCTGAGCAAGTTCTGCCCTCAGGGCCTCCACGGCAGCAGCACCATCTGCAGTGCAAACACATTGTATTAATATTATACTGTCACGCCCAATATGCGACCCTATCCAAAAGGAACTCGAAGGTCCCACCAAGGATAGACCCGCATATTGAAACGCTTTTGCAAGGTGGATATCATTACATCAACATTACATAATAGATGGGGATACATACATAAGGCATACAATGCCACACGAATACAACATCACAATACATAAGAGCATCATCCGACTACGGATGAAACACAAACAGAAACTCAAACGACATCCACCCTGCTAGCCCAGGCTGCCGACCTGGAACCTATCCCCTGATCGAAGAAGAAGCAGAAGAAGAACTCAACGCAAGCAAGCATCGCTCTCGCGTCATGATCATCGCATAACCTGTACCTGCAACTGTTGTTGTAGTAATCTGTGAGCCACGAGGACTCAGCAATCCCATTACCATGGGTATCAAGACTAGCAAAGCTTAAAGGGAAAGGAAAGGGAAAGTGGTGAGGCTGCAGCAGCGACTAAGCATATATGGTGGCTAACATACGCAAATAAGAGCGAGAAGAGAGCAAAAGGAACGGTCGTCAACTAGCAATGATCAAGAAGTGATCCTGAACTCCTACTTACGTCAAACATAACCCAAAGACCGTGTTCACTTCCCGGACTCCGCCGAGAAGAGACCATCACGGCTACACACACGGTTGATGCGTTTTAATTCGGATCTGGTGTCAAGTTGTCTACAACCGGACATTAACAAATTCCCATCTGCCTATAACCGCAGCCACGGCTTTCGAAAGATTTTACCCTGCAGGGGTGTCCCAACTTAGCCCATGACAAGCTCTCGCGATCAATGAAGGAATCGACCTTCTCCCAGGAAGACCCGATCAGACTCGGAATCCCGGTTTACAAGACATTTCGACAATGGTAAAACAAGACCAGCAAGACCACCCGATGCGCCGACATCCCGATAGGAGCTGCACATATCTCGTTCTCAGGGAAACACCGGATGAGCAATCCGTACAACTAAAACCAGACCTCAAGTTTCCTTGAGGGGGCGCTGCAAAGGGCTCTAGTTTGGACCAACACTTAGACAAGCACTGGCCCGGGGGGGCTGTAATAAAGATGACCCTTGGGTTAATTACTCCCAAGGGAAATATAGGTGGTGGTGAGGCAAATGGTAAAACCAACGTTGGGCCTTGCTGGAAGAGTTTTATTCAAAGCAAACTGTCAAGGGGGTCCCATAAATCACCCGACCGCGTAAGGAACACAAAATCCGGGAACATAACACCGGTATGACGGAAATTAGGGCGGCAAGAGTGGAACAAAACACCAGGCATAAGGCCGAGCCTTCCACCCTTTACCAAATATATAGATGCATTAATAATATAAGAGGTATTGTGATATCCCAACCAAAATCCTGTCCACCATGGAGAAATCTTCAACTTCACCTGCAACTAGCAACGCTATAAGAGGGCTGAGCAAAGCGGTAACATAGCCAATCAACGGTTTGCTAGGAATGGTGTCAAAGGTTAGAGGTTCATGGCAATATGGGATGGCTCGATAAATAGATGATAGGTAGCGCAGCAAAGCGATAGAACGAAGCAACTAGCATAGCAATGATAGTAGTGAGATCCAGGGTAGCGGTCATCTTGCCTGAAATCCCGCAAGGAAGAAGAACGAGTCCATGAAGTAGACGAACCCACGTAGTCGAATGAATCCTCACAATCGCAACATTACCGGAACTAAGAAGCAACACCAGAAAGAAACAAAAAACATGGTAAACGCACAAGCATAAACATGGCATGATGCACAAACAAGTATGATGCATGTCCGGTTTAAGGAGGCATGGCATGGCAAACTTCAACACACAATACTACAAGTTAAGTGGAGCTCAATATGCAACGAGTTGCATATTGACAAAACACCACATCAGTTATTTAGTTTGATCTCGGTTATGTACCCAACAACATTAAATGTTTTTAAACGTGGAAAGAGGTGAAACATATGAAAACGACCTATCTAGGCAAGTTTAAATGAGACCGGAAACAACAAACAACAATTCCAGAAAATCCCCATATGCATATTTTAGATTTGGTACTGTTCTGCCCTAAACACAATTTTAATGTTGTTAAACAGCAACATAAAGTGGACCATGTTAATCTAGACATTTTTTCACCCCATTTACGTATAAAGTTTATTTAAAACCGAGCTACGGTTATTTAGTTATGAAATAAATCATTTTAGCATGGCATTTAAGCAAATTTAAACAAACAGCAAGTTAAACATTTTTAACATAGATGAAAGTGGCATATTATTAATCTACACAATTTTCTGAGCATTTTACATATGTACATTATTTTAATCCGATGCACGGTTGTGGAGTTATTATATGCATGAACTCTAGGGGGTTTTCTGTAAAACTGCGTTCTCTGGATAAATTGCTAAATCGCAGAACGAAAAAAAAACAAGACACAGGCCGAATCTGGCTGGCCCAGCAGTGGGGGGGGGGCTGCTCACCACGGCACTTGGGCCGGCTCGGTGGAGGAGGCTGGCTGGGCCTGGCGCGGCTGGCAGAGCTGGGCCCTCCTGGCGCGACTGGGCCGCGGCGCGGCTACGGCTGGGGAGGCCCACGCGGGAGGCAGGGAGGCGACGAAGCTCACGCGGTCAATGGGCTCGCTCCTCCGCACGACGCAGGACGGTGACGGCGGCTTGACGCGTCTCCGGCGGAGCTCCCGCGGAGGAGGGAGACGGATCCCGTCGGGGATGGACGGATCCGCACGGTGGGGGCCGGATCCCACCGAAATAGGGCGGATCGGGGCTCCGGTGAGCTCCTGTCCATGGCAACCGAGAAGAGAGAGAGATCGATGAGAGAAAGAGGAAAACAGAGAAGGGAGGAGAAGAGGAGAGGTTCGGGGCACTGGCCTGGAGGTCGGAGACTCGACGACCTGGCGGCGGCGACGAGGCTCGCCGGCGACGGAGAACTCCGGCGACGCAGATCGGGATGCTCGGGGAGGAGCCAGGCGAGCGGACGGGCGTGGGAGGCTGGGGCGCCTCGGGCGCAGGCGAGCGGGAGCTGGGCCCAGATGGGCTTCGGCGGGCCCCGATCTGGGCCTCGCGGGCCTGAGGTGGAGGAGGCATGCTGGGGAAGGCGAGGTGGCGCGCAGGGAGAGGTGGAGGGCGACGGCGCGGTGGCGGCTGACCTCTAGGGCAGCGCCAAGTGGCGGAGGGAGGCTTGCCGGGCGCGGAAACGGAGGGAGTTTGGTGGCGCGGGGCTCGAGGAGGGGGCTTGGCTGCCAAAAATGGAAGGGAGGCTTCCATTTATAGGTAGGGCTAGGGTTTGAGGGGGTTAGTAGGGGGGTTTGAGGCCTTTTTCGGACCCAAGGATCACGATCGGACGGCTCCGGACAAAGGGGGGACTAGGTGGGCTGCAGGAGGGATTAGTGGGCTGTGGAGAGAGGCCTCAGACTGGGAGAAGAGAAGAGAAGTGCAGCCCGGCACGGGTTTTCGGAGACCGAAAAACACCCGACGAAGGTACCGGCAACGGTACCGCTATACATTTCACGGTTGGGCTATCAAATGAACTCCGAATGCGACGAAACTTGACAGGCGGTCTGTCTACACTATAATAAGACCACATGACAAGTTGCAACCCATTCCGAGAACATTTTTATGCCACTTATAAAATAATATTTCGGAGGAGCCGCGGGTGCGTGTGAGTGTGGTCGGGCTCAGAACGGACAACGGAGAGAACCGGCGGAACCCGAACGGATGCAAGTTTTATGAAAACGATGTCGATGCAATGCACATGATGACATGAGACGAGATGCAGAACAAGAACAAAATGCAAAACAACAGACAAAAACCCAACCACGGAGGAAATAATAAATCACATCTCCGGAAAAGGCGAGAGTTGGAGTTATGAATATGGAAAGTTGTATCCGGGGCGTTACAACACTCCACCACTACGAGAGGATCTCGTTCCGAGATCTAGGATGGCACCGGAGGGAAAAGGAAGAGGAAGATAAGCGGTAAAACTAAGTTGCTTCTTTGACGAACGAGTGAAACCACGAACCTTGAGAGGTTGAGCAATTTAAAAGAAAGAGTACAACAGAGATGAACGAGATTGCAAACAATCCGTTAGAAAAGAGGAACAAGGAACATTACGATAACTTGAAGGTTGCAAAGACATGAATCAAGAGTTTAATTGACAAGATAGGGTTCAAAACCACTCCGGTTACAACAAGATGAGAGAGGAAGAATTCGGGCAGCACTCCGATTGAACATGGAAGGAATAGAACATGAACTTGAGAAGAAGGGATGATACTTGATGAGATCAACAACACACTGCCTCCGGAACTATTGAAAGAGTGGCATAATGGGTAAGAAGGATTTCAGACAGCACTCAGGTTGAAAAGAGAGGCAAAACTTGATAAGATGAAAGAACGCGAATGAAAACACGACACGCCGGTTAAATGGATAAGCAAGAAAAGAACATGATCTTGCCAAAGCAAGATGATGAGTGAAAAGAGCAACATCACAATGCCTCCGGAAGGAAAGAATAGAAGCAAGATTGTTGGGATAAAGGGACGGAGAATAAAATGACAATTTCTGCCACAATTGAACTTGGAAAGCATCCTTGCAAAGAAGGATTGGACGGAGTTGTTGGAAAATCAACAACGAAAAACACAAGCTTGTAGTGGGCTTATGGAAACATCTCAACACTTGAGGTGAAATTCTGCCACTAATGTAAACAGATGATTGGATTGAGGTCAACAAGAAGATGACAACTCCTTTCGCCGAGAGGATAGGAGAAAAACTTGGACCATTGATAAGCACCACAATAGCAACATTACTTAGGGAAGGCTTTAGGTGAACTCTATGCCAAGATAACTCCAACGAAGAGATTAATGGATTTAAAATATCTCATTCTTGACAACATGTGAATCATGAAACACGAACTCGAATTGTCAAGAATGACATAACACCACCTCAAGAGATAAGGTAGAAGGAATTGCACTTTGGAATGCAAGATGAAGAATACTTGAACGCCTCAAAACAAAAACATGTGTTGAGCACCATGTTTATTTTAGTGTAAAGCTTGGCGGATCATAGCTTCAAGAGAAATCTTGAAGAACAATTGAATAATGAAGAGAAACCTTGATGAACCACCATGTAGAGCCTCAATGAAGAACTCTGGTAATAAAAGAATGATCAAACGAAAGAGAAGTTGAAAGAACAAAGTGAGCCTTGTGATGATTTAGATGGAGCTTCGCGACGATAATGCGGAAAACTTGGAACTCTGGAAATAAGGATGAACAACACATAGCTGAGAAATTGGTAACACGAACAAACTCCGGTACAAAAGAATTAGACACTTGGATAAAACACGAATAAGAATTATGTTATGCTTATCCTCATCCAATTTAATGGGTGATGAATGGATTTGGCATGCAAATTATTCCTCTTGAAAAGGATTGAGAAATGACATATCACAAACTTGAGAAGGTCTTCATGAACCGCCGGAAGGATTGAAACAACGAATGAATCTATATGATAACGAAGGAAGAGAAATCTTGAAGGAACCACCGTAAGAATTGAAAATGAACGAAGTAAAGGGATGAATCACCGGTAAGAATTAGAGAACGAATGAAGGTACTTGAGGGAATTTGATACAAGAGAATGAAGAGATCACGAGCTAATTAGAGAATACTTGAGCAATGCACCGGTAAGATTTGGAGAGCGATAGCTACACATTGAGAATGAAGAATTATGACATGATGGCCTTCGGAGGAAAGGAATGGAAACAACTCATGAAATGCTCCGGATGGGTGAAAAGAATTCTCACAATCAAAAACAATTATGAGAGGATGGCATCAAGCTAGCACCACGAATCTCTGGGAGAATGGACAAGATTTAGAGGACAAACTCTTCTTCGGTCTTCACATGTTGAGAATGATGATGAGAACCACCATGAATTGTTGAGATACTCCAGAACAAAGAAGAATAGAAATGATGAACCAAGGATGAAAATATTCTGAAAGCGATCTTTGATAAGGAATATGACTGATGAAAATTCATTCTTACGAAAGACTTTGGGAATGGCTCCGGGAAAATTAGAAGAGATAGGTAAGATCCTAGAAAAAGACCTGTGGGTTAGGGCCCACTAAAAGATACACCGTTGAACAATTGATTGAAAAGGGGGGATTGCACCGGTTGAATTAAATGACTTGAATGAGATAACAATCTCGAAATATCTTGAACGAATTGAGAATGGAAACACAAGTCTTCTGAGATATCTTGAGCACTCCGAATAAGAATAGAGAGAGGTGAACAATTAATAGGTGCACCGCCGTGAAAAACATTTGACGCGAGGAAAAGAATATGATCAACACTGAAAGCTTGAAATTAATCCACCGGAGAAGAATACGAGAATGAAGAATGATAAACTTGAAGATCCGTTAGTATCTTCTTGAGAATCACCGGATAAGAGCATTGATTGAAAAGAGTGAAGAGACTTCACATGAATAAAAGGATACTTGGTTAAGAAATCTGAGTCCTTGAAGAAAAAGGGTGGGAGGGTGGGAAAACAAAGGCAACTTGGGACAGATGAAACAAACACCGTTGAGAAAACTTAGAATTGATCTTGCGGATGCTGAAAAATGATCGGATCCACTTGAAGAGAAGCACACCGGTTGGAAAGAATTAACATGACAACCTCAATGATCAAGAAGGATTAGTATTAACATAGCAATATGAGAACACCGTTTAGGAAAGGTATGGATTCAACATTTGACTTTGAAGCAACACAAATACCACAACTCAAAACAAAACAAAGGATTTGGCTTGCAGAATAAGCCGGAAACAAACATATGATAGATCCCATATCATATCATGTGTCTGTTGGAAAGATAAAACTAGAGCTACTTGAATTCCCACCTATAAAACTCCCGAAACTTTCTGGTTATGCAATCTGGTGTTGGGGATACAGGGGAAGCAATATATCTCACCCAAACTAACAATACCTACATCCAAGCTGTATCCATCCATCAACACATAACCTCGGAAATCGTGTACCTCAACCTTCGAAAAGCATCTGTTATACGAGTTATGGCAATACTCCCGAACTCCCCAGTACTGGGTGACGTCGAGGTTATCTCACCAACAACTGCATAAAAGAGATTTTCGATGTCGGCAAAACTCAGGTATTCCAGAACTGCAATGATAAAATTGTGACGACAACACCTCAGAGCTCAACTCCCCGGGTCAATGCCACATAAATAGACAGGAGGCACCAAGAACAATGTTCTCGTCACAAAACCATCGGAACGATTCCAAGATACCTGCGTGATCCTAAAAAAAATTAGTGAAATTTGAGGAGAGGAAAGTCAAAACATCTACGTTAGGAGACCTCACCAGAGCGACGAAGGGGGCTGAGGAGTAAAAAGAATCCTACTCTCTGATATATATAATCCTAAGACTCAAAATAGTTTTCTTCTAGACTCAACAACGGCCAACAATCAAGGGGGCTCCTAGGGTCGGTCGAACCTGGCTCTGATACCAACTTGTCACGCCCAATATGCGACCCTATCCAAAAGGAACTCGAAGGTCCCACCAAAGATAGACCCGCATATTGAAACGCTTTTGCAAGGTGGATATCATTACATCAACATTACATAATAGATGGGGATACATACATAAGGCATACATTGCCACATGAATACAACATCACAATACATAAGAGCATCATCCGACTACGGATGAAACACAAACAGAAACTCAAACGACATCCACCCTGCTAGCCCAGGCTGCCGACCTGGAACCTATCCCCTGATCGAAGAAGAAGCAGAAGAAGAACTCAACGCAAGCAAGTATCGCTCTCGCGTCATGATCATCGCATAACCTGTATCTGCAACTGTTGTTGTAGTAATCTGTGAGCCACGAGGACTCAGCAATCCCATTACCATGGGTATCAAGACTAGCAAAGCTTAAAGGGAAAGGAAAGGGGAAAGTGGTGAGGCTGCAGCGGTGACTAAGCATATATGGTGGCTAACATACACAAATAAGAGAGAGAAGAGAGCAAAAGGAACGGTTGTCAACTAGCAATGATCAAGAAGTGATCCTGAACTCCTACTTACGTCAAACATAACCCAAAGACCGTGTTCACTTCCCGGACTCCGCCGAGAAGAGACAATCACGGCTACACACACGGTTGATGCGTTTTAATTCGGATCTGGTGTCAAGTTGTCTACAACCGTACATTAACAAATTCCCATCTGCCTATAACCGCAGGCACGGCTTTCGAAAGATTTTACCGTGCAGGGGTGTCCCAACTTAGCCCATGACAAGCTCTCGCGATCAACGAAGGAATCGACCTTCTCCCAAGAAGACCCGATCAGACTCGGAATCCCGGTTTACAAGACATTTCGACAATGGTAAAACAAGACCAGCAAGACCACCCGATGCGCCGACATCCCGATAGGAGCTACACATATCTCGTTCTCAGGGCAACACCGGATGAGCAATCCTTACAACTAAAACCAGACCTCAAGTTTCCTTGAGGGGCCGCTGCAAAGGGCTCTAGTTCGGACCAACACTTAGACAAGCAATGGCCCAGAGGGGCTGTAATAAAGATGACCCTTGGGTTAATTACTCCCAAGGGAAATATAGGTGGTGGTGAGGCAAATGGTAAAACCAACGTTGGGCCTTGCTGGAAGAGTTTTATTCAAAGCGAACTGTCAAGGGGGTCCCATAAATCACCCGACCGCGTAAGGAACGCAAAATCCGGGAACATAACACCGGTATGACGGAAACTAGGGCGGCAAGAGTGGAACAAAACACCAGGCATAAGGCCGAGCCTTCCACCCTTTACCAAATATATAGATGCATTAATAATATAAGAGGTATTGTGATATCCCAATCAAAATCCTGTCCACCATGGAGAAATCTTCAACTTCACCTGCAACTAGCAATGCTATAAGAGGGCTGAGCAAAGCGGTAACATAGCCAATCAACGGTTTGCTAGGAATTGTGTCAAAGGTTAGAGGTTCATGGCAATATGGGATGGCTCGATAAATAGATGATAGGTAGCGCAGCAAAGCGATAGAACGAAGCAACTAGCATAGCAATGATAGTAGTGAGATCCAGGGTAGCGGTCATCTTGCCTGAAATTCCGCAAGGAAGAAGAACGAGTCCATGAAGTAGACGAACCCACGTAGTCGAACGAATCCTCACAATCGCAACATTACTGGAACTAAGAAGCAACACCGGAAAGAAACAATCAACATGGTAAACGCACAAGCATAAACATGGCATGATGCACAAACAAGTATGATGCATGTCCGGTTTAAGGAGGCATGGCATGGCAAACTGCAACACACAATACTACAAGTTAAGTGGAGCTCAATATGCAACGAGTTGCATATTTACAAAACACCACATCAATTATTTAGTTTGATCTCGGTTATGTACCCAACAACATTAAATGTTGTTAAACATGGCAAGAGGTGAAACATATGAAAACTACCTATCTAGGCAAGTTTAAATGAGACCGGAAACAACAAACAACAATTCCGGAAAATCCCCATATGCATATTTTAGATTTGGTACTGTTCTGTCCTAAACACAATTTTAATGTTGTTAAACAGCAACATAAAGTGGACCATGTTAATCTAGGCATTTTTCCACCCCATTTACATATAAAGTTTATTTAAAACCGAGCTACGGTTATTTAGTTATGAAATAAATCATTTTAGCATGGCATTTAAGAAAATTTAAACAAACAGCAAGTTAAACATTTTTAACATAGATTAAAGTGGCATATTATTAATCTACACAATTTTCTGAGCATTTTACATATATACATTATTTTAATCCGATGCACGGTTGTGGAGTTATTATATGCATGAACTCTAGGGGGTTTTCTGTAAAACTGCATTCTCTGGATAAATTGCTAAATCGCATAATGGAAAAAAACAAGACACGGGCCGAATCTGGCTGGCCCAGCAGTGGGGGGGGGGGGGCTGCTCACCACGGCACTTGGGCCGGCTCGGTGGAGGAGGCCGGCTGGGCCTGGCGCGGCTGGCAGAGCTGGGCCCTCCTGGCGCGACTGGGCCGCGGCGCGGCTGCGGCTGGGGAGGCCCACGCGGGAGGCAGGGAGGCGACGAAGCTCGCGCGGTCAACGGGATCGCTCCTCCGCACGACGCAGGACGGTGGCAGCGGCTTGACGCGTCTCCGGCGGAGCTCCCGCGGAGGAGGGACACGGATCCCGTCGGGGATGGATGGATCCGCACGGTGGGGGGCGGATCCCACCGAAATAGGGCGGATCGGGGCTCCGGTGAGCTCCTGTCCATGGCAACCGAGAAGAGAGAGAGATCGATGAGAGAGAGAGGAAAAGAGAGAAGGGAGGAGAAGAGGAGAGGTTCGGGGCACTGGCCTGGAGGTCGGGGACTCGGCGACCTGGCGGCGGCGACGAGGCTCGCCGACGACGGAGAACTCCGGCGGCGCAGATCGGGATGCTCGGGGAGGAGCCAGGCGAGCGGACGGGCGCGGGAGGCTGGGGCGCCTCGGGCATAGGCGAGCGGGAGCCGGGCCCAGATGGGCTTCGGCGGGCCCCGATCTGGGCCTCGCAGGCCTGAGGTGGAGGAGGCGCACTGGGGAAGGCGAGGTGGCGCGCAGGGAGAGGTGGAGGGCGACGGCGCGGTGGCAGCTGACCTCTAGGGCAGCGCCAAGTGGCGGAGGGAGGCTGGCCGGGCGCGGAAACGGAGGGAGTTTGGTGGCGCGGGGCTCGAGGAGGGGGCTTGGCTGCCAAAAATGGAAGGGAGGCTTCCATTTATAGGTAGGGCTTGGGTTTGAGGGGGTTAGGAGGGGGGTTTGGGCTGTTTTCGGACCCAAGGATCACGATCGGACGGCTCCGGATAGAGGGGGGACTAGGTGGGCTGTAGGAGGAATTAGTGGGCTGTGGAGAGAGGCCTCAGACTGGGAGAAGAGAAGAGAAGTGCAGCCCGGCACGGGTTTTCGGAGACCGAAAAACACCCGACGAAGGTACCGGCAACGGTACCGCTATACATTTAACGGTTGGGCTATCAAATGAACTCCGAATGCGACGAAACTTGACAGGCGGTCTGTCTACACTATAATAAGACCGCATGACAAGTTGCAACCCATTCCGAGAACATTTTTATGCCACTTATAAAATAATTATTTGGAGGTGCCGCGGGCGCGTGTGAGTGCGGTCGGGCTCAGAACGGACAACGGAGAGAACCGGTGGAACCCGAACGGATGCAAGTTTTATGAAAACGATGCCGATGCAATGCACATGATGACATGAGACGAGATGCAGAACAAGAACAAAATGCAAAACAACAGACAAAAACCCAACCACGGAGGAAATAATAAATCACAGCTCCGGAAAAGGCGAGAGTTGGAGTTATGAATATGGAAAGTTGTATCCGGGGCGTTACATATACCCCTCGCGCATTTTCCTATGCATCATAATAAGGGAAGCAGAGCACATACCTTGTGACTCTTCCAGCCGTTTGTTTACCAGCGTAATATCGGCATCAATAGATCCGATCTGCCTCCTCAGTTCGGCAACTTCAATAGACTGGTCGGCTGCTGGATCCTTATATATCTGCGCACATATACGGCGCAACCATTACTATATGATCCCCTGTTTGCCACCTATGGCGGGCAACCAGAGTCTCAGGGGCTACTATCCATAGGGAGCACACCTAGCGCGTGCTTCATAACCAAAAAATTGTGCATTTTTCACTACATACCTCAAAGCCTTTGAGCAGGCTTGTAAATGCCGCATTCAAACCACTTGTAGCGGATGATATCTTTGTGAGCACCGTGCTCATTAAAGAGCGGTGCTCCTCCGAGAGCGCGGCTCGCTCCAGAAGGCCCGTCAGTACGTCCGGCCGGACATCGAACTGTGCCAGACCCTTCTCATCGCCCCCCGTGGGAGCCAAACGCTCCGGGCTTAGGGCGACTGACGTGTTCGCTTTCGGCTTCGGCAGATCCGGACTCCTCTGTGACGACACCTCAGTGTCGCCCACTTCATGAGGCGGAGAGGTGGGTGGGGTCTCACTCTCCATCATCTCTGGACGAAGATCCCCCGAAGACGAACTCTGTTGAGAAGAGCTGCTCGCCGGACTGCAAAAGACGAAGTCCCGGTTATGGATCTTGGAGAAACACCATACCTTCGAATTAATGAATAACTTACGGCTCAGTGGAGTGCTGGCCCGTTGGTGGGCACGATGCAGTGAGGGTGCCCGTCGCGGCAGAGCCCCCTGGTGAAACCTTCTTCCCTTGCTTGGGCGTCTCCGCCTCCAAGTCTTCGGAGGTGGCCCTCTTCTTCCCGCGTGGGGAGGAGACTTTAACCTCCCCTTCCTGGCTATCCTCCATAGGAGAGGTAGCGATTCCCCCGGTCTAGATGCGTAGTGCATGAAGTTCGGCCTCACTGCCCTTTCCTTCGCCTTCCCCTGAGGGGATTTTGCTGAGCACCCGGCCAAGCATCTTGGCAATGGTTGGACAAGGCGAGCCTTCAGGAAGTGGCGCCGGACACCTGATTCTCTCTGCCTTGTTAAGCCATTCCTAGCCACGGAGGGATTTTTAGAATAATAGTTATGATAAATATAAATGAATTGTCCAGCTTTAAGATTAATTACTTGGGCATCTAGGCGATTGTAGCTTAGGCCCGCATCCTCGGTGGTGTCCGAACACTTTACTTGTGGTCCGAAGAATAATTTACACATTCCTTTGAGCTTCAGGCCGAAGAAGTGCTTAATAGTCTGTGGACCCTCCGGAGAGGCCGATGTTTGCATGGCAACATCCGTCGGATTAGCATCACATGCATTATGCTGACAAGATTTATGTCCCTCTCAATAAGCTCCCGGATGCGATTCTGCAGTTCTGGTACATTGCCAGCAGGCCCATAATTCCGTCCTACGTCGGTCCAAGACGCTAACTGTGACGGAGGGCCCGAGCGGAACTCAGGGGTGGCTACCCACTTTGTGCCTCTGGGAGCTGTAACATAAAACCACCTCCGTTGCCATACATCAGATACTTCCGGGAAAGAACCCTCTGGCCATGGGGCATCCACGTTCTTGCTTATTATGGCACCTCCGCACTCTACATGTCGCCCCTCAATCATCCTCGGCATCACATTGAAGATCTTGAGCCATAAGCCGAAGTGTGGGATGACGTGGAGAAAAGCCTCGCACACAATAATGAACGACGAGATATGGAGGATGGCGTCTGGAGCCAGATCATGAAAATCCAACCCATAGTAGAACATGAGCCCCCTCACAAAAGGGGTCGAGGGTGAGGCCTAGGCCTCGGAGGAAGTGAGGAACAAACACAACACTCTCATTGGGCTCCGGTATAGGGATGACTTGCCCTGGAGCAGGAAGCATTTGCTGGATATCGGCGGTCAGGTATCTGACCTCCCTAAGCTTTGTAATGTCCTCCTCTTGTATCGAGGAGGCCACCCACTAGCCTTTTGTGTCGGATCCGGACATGTGGGAGGATCTGGGGTGTTGGAGCTTAGGACTTGGGTGCTAGAACTCGAGGTGCGAGAAGGAGCAAGGGAGGTGGAAAAAAGGCGTAGGCCTTGACCCCTTTATAAAAAGGATGAATATCAAGAGTCCTCGGCGTGACCGCTTGAGACTTATCTAAAATACACGGAGTCATACCAACGGTTGCCGTGGGGTCACACACGCCCATATTGATGAAAGATCCCGTAATAAGAGGAACACGATCTCTGCTTTGGCAGGACGTGCCAATAAAACCGCCTCGCAACACGAGTCAAGGTGGGGCAGGAAACGCCGGTTCATGTTGGACCAGGCCATGATGCAAGGGCACGATGTACAAGGATTGCCAGCAGAACAAATTTATGCTATGTTCCCCACAATGGTGTGTGAAGATCATCTTGCAGAATTGGACACTGTTCGTCGTATCAGATCCGGACACGTTCTACGTGTTCAATAATACATTGGAGTATTCGGAGATGGAACCCGCCTTGCAATGCCGAAGACAAGACTGCGCGCTGGACTCATCGGCATTGAAGCCTGGTTCAGGGGCTACTGAGGGAGTCCTGGATTAGGGGGTATCCGGACAGCCGGACTATATACATCGTCCGGACTATTGAAGCGTGAAGATACAAGACTCAAGACTCCGGCCCGTGTCCGGATGGGACTCTCCTTTGCGTGGAAGGCAAGCTTGGCAATCCGGATATTATATTTCCTTCCTTGTAACCGACCCATGTAAACACTAGCCCTCCCTGGTGTCTATATAAACCGGAGAGGATGGTCCTTAGAAGGCCGATCACAATTACAATCATACCATCATAGGCTAGCTCTTAGGGTTTAGCCTCTACAATCTCGTGGTAGATCTACTCTTGGACTACTCATATCTTCAATATTAATCAAGCAAGAAGTAGGGTTTTACCTCCATCAAGAGGGCCCGAACCTGGGTAAACATTGTGTCCCTTGCTTCCTGTTACCATCAGCCTAAGACGCACAGATCGGGACCCCCTACCTGTGATCCGCCGGTTTTGAAACCGACAGTATTACCTCCATCGAGAGGGACCGAACCTGGGTAAACATCGTGTCCCGGTCTCCTGTTACCATTAGCCTTAGACACACAGTTCGGGACCCCCTACCCGAGATCCGCCGGCTTTGACACCGAGAGGGGGTGATTATACTACTTAACCAAATAAAAATCTAGCCTTTTCCCAATTTTAGTTCTTGGCAGATTTTAGCAACTTAGCACAAGTCAAGCAATCAACCTACACATGCAATTCTAAGAGTATAGTAGCGGAATGTAAAACAATTGAAGGTAAAGGAAGGAGTTTGAGGAGGCAAACGCAATGTTGACACGGAGATTTTTTATCCGTGGTTCCGATAGGTGGTGCTATCGTACATCCACGTTGATGGAGACTTCAACCCACGAAGGGTAACGGTTGCGCGAGTCCATGAAGGGTCCATGAAGAAGCAACCTTGTCTATCCCACCATGGTCGTCGCCCACGAAGGACTTGCCTCACTAGGGTAGATCTTCACGAAGTAGGCGATCTCCTTGCCCTTACAAACTCCTTGGTTAAACTCCACAATTTTGTCGGAGGCTCCCAAGTAACACCTAGCCAATCTAGGAGACACCACTCTCCAAGAAGGAACAAATGGTGTGTTGATGATGAACTCCTTGCTCTTGTGCTTCAAATGATAGTCTCCCCAACACTCAACTCTCTCTCACAGGATTTGGATTTGGTGGAAACAATATTTGAGTGGAAAGCAACTTGGGGAAGGCTAGAGATCAAGATTTATGTGGTAGGAATGGAATATCTTGACATCAACACAAGTGTAGGTGGTTCTCTCTCAGAAAATGTATGTTGGAAGTGTAGGCATGTTCTAATGGCTCTCTCCACGAATGAAGAGTGGGTGGAGGGTTATATATAGCCTCCACACAAAATCTAACCGTTACACACAACTTACCAAACTCGGTGGGACCGAATCCTGAAACTCGGTCGGACCGATTTAGTAAATAATGTGATCGTTAGGAATTTCGGTGGGACCGACATGTCAAGTCGGTGGGACCGATATGGTTAGGGTTAGGGCATAACATAATCTCGGTGAGACCGATTACACAAACTCGGTGAGACCGATTTTGGTAATAGACACGCAGAGAGTTGGTCAGGCAAACTCGATGGGACCAATTCGCCCATCTCGGTTGGACCGAAACGTTACGAAAGGGAAACAGTGAGTTTTCATTGCAATCTCGGTGGGACCAATCACTCATCTCGGTTGGACCAAAACATTACGAAGGGAAACAAAGAGATTACAATCCCATCCCGGTGAGACCGAGATCCCCATCGGTGAGACCAAAAAGACTAGTGTTTATGGCATTGGCTATGTCAACAGAACTCGGTGGTGGCGGATAGACCGTTTCAGTGGCGCCGAGTTTTACTTTTGGTTTGGGACATATGTGGATGTGAGAAAGTAGTTGAGGGTTTTTGGAGCATATCACTAAGCACTTTGAGCAAAAAAACTCACTAAGCAACACTTCATCCCCTCTAGATAGTATTGGCTTTTCCTATGGACTCAATGTGATCTTGGATCACTAAAAGTAAAATGTAGAGTCTTGTGCTTTGAGCTTGAGACGATCCTTTTGTCCTTAGCATTTTGAGGGGTCCATTTGTCTCATCCATGCCATGCCAATCATTGAGCTTTTCCTAAAATATTTATCTTGAAATAGCATTAGCTCAATGAGCTATATGTTGTTAGGACTTAACAAAACCACCCAGGGATAGTTGCACTTTCAATCTCCCCCTTTTTGGTAATTGATGACAACATATAGATCAAATCTTCGAAAAATGATAATAAGATTGAAAAACATCGTCGCTTTGAGAAGTATGTGATAAGTAAGAGCTCCCCCTAAATTTGTGCACTATTTAAAATTTGCTTTGGACTACAAATGCGCAATGTGTTAGGACCATGGGTTACTCTTTCATGTCACATACATCTTGGTGGAGCGCTCAAAATGATAATAATTTAACATATGCACTCATCACCATGCAAAGTGAATGATCATATAAGGATATAAGATATAATATCATCCAACAAGCATTAAGGGTAGCATAGCATATGATCAAACACATGATCATCCAAGTATAGACATAGTGTATCAAGCAAGCACACAATAAAGAAGTTCAACCACCAAAAACAAGAGAGACAAAAAGCAACACTCTCTCTCGAAGCCTATGATCTATACATTTTTCTCCCCCTTTGGCAACAAGTTACCAAAAAGTTCAAAATGCATAGTGCTTAACGACTCTCAGGCTTGGTCTTCATGAGGTGGTGTAGAGATGACTCCAAGGACGAAAGCATCAGTTGATGTAGCTGGAGCTGGTGGAGTGGTTGCTGGAGCTGGTGGCACTGAAGCTGTGGTAGCTGGTGTAGATGATGTAGCTCTAGTATCTGGAACAGGCACTACAGCAGATCTCTGTCCTCTGGGCACTCTAGCAAATGCATCTATAGTAGACTTGCCCTTCTTCTCCTCCACATCCTCCTGAAGTTGCTCAACTGTAGTTTGGATCTCAGTGACCTTCATTTTTCTTGATGTAGTCCCAGTTGATCCATCTCATGTCACACACAATGGGCTTCTTGTCCAGCAAAATTGTCTCATAAAAATTTTGTTGCTCCTTTGTGTGAAATATGTAGTCAACTGATGTCCTTCTCCTCATAGCATATGGATCTGACTGTCTCCACAATCTCAGTCCATCATCCTTTCTGATGTGCATGTCTTCAGCTACTAGATTAGCATCATTATGGTCAGGAATCTTGGGCTTCAACTTCCTCAAAACAAGTGAATCATCTTCTTCTTCAGCAGCTTCAGGCACTGGGGCCTTGTTCTTCTCTGCAGGAGGTATACTTCTAGTATTCCTCTTGGGTTTAGGCTTTGGAGCTGGAGCAGCAGCCTTGGGAGCAGCTTTGGGCTTAGATGGAGCAGCCCCTGACTTAATTGCATCTACCATGAATTTTTGAGCTTTGGGTGTTGGTGCAGCATCCTCTTCCTCTTCTTCTTCCTCATCAGAAGAGTGCTTCTCAAATTCTGCCATTGGGTCAACTTTCTTGCACCATCTCCCTCTCTTTCTTTCCTTCTTCTTTACTTCTGTAGCAGCCTTTTTGGGTTCAGATCCCAAAGTCTCTTGAGTGGATTCTCTGGCCTTTGACATAGGAACTCTTCTTGTTGGAACCTTTGTTTTCATTCCTGGCTTTGTGGTAGCAGCTGTGCCATACTCCTTTCTTCATCACTTTCTTCTTTGAGGTGGCCTCATCTTCAACAGCCACATAATCCTCATCTTCTGAATCAGAGGTTTTCTTCTTCCTTGTCCTGGTGGCTGCTTTTGGCAAATTGCTGGGAGTGCTCCTGTTGCCCTCATCATAACTGCTTGACGGACTAGTGCCCTCACTCAACTGAGCTTGCTCTTCAGACTTATTCTAGCTATCACTTTGATCACACATCTCTGCAAACTCATTGATAGCAGACCCTGTGAATAGATATAGATGAGGTAGAGTAGATGAGTATCACAAAGCACAGAGGTTTTTGCAAAACAATTGAGTCAAAAACTTAGTTTTAATTTTCCACAGAAAGCATTTCGGAGATACCGATTTGTAAACTCGGTGATACCGAAGTAGCTTTTGGAACCTAAACTAGTGAACTCGGTCAGACCGAGTCACAGTTCGGTGGCACCAAGACTGCTAGGGTTTCACAGAGAATAGATCTCGGTCACACCGATTTGCAATTCTCGGTTAGACCAAAAATCGCATGTGCAATGGCTTAAGCCAAATCGGTGAGACCGATTTCTACAACTCGGTCGGTCCGAGATGACTTTGGCGGAAACCTAACCTTAAATTCTCAAATCAAATCTAATCTACGGGAAGTTTTCGCTGGATAGGATGATTTCAAACGTGGCAAGAATCATGGCAAAGCAATGTGCTAGGAATCGGAGTTAAAGAATAGCACAAAGTGTCAAGTTCATACCCTAATTCAGCGGTAAACTTGCTATGGCGGCAACTGCGGGGCAGAATGCCGTTGACAACGGCGGAGACCAGCGGCGGGAGGTCGCTGGCGGTGAAGAGGACGATACGGAGACCGGAAGAGGCAGAGCAGGCTATGCGCGGGCGAAGGGTTTCGATTTTTTTCCCAAAAATTGTCCCATGAGTATATATAGCCTGACCCTGTCGGTGTGACCAAGTGAAACAACTCGGTGGCACCGAGATGCAAAACTGCAAGCAGTTACTGCGACTCGGTGTGACCGAAAGGTTATAATCGGTTGCACCGAGGTTGAAAAATTCAACCTAGATCAACTTAGTGATCTCGGTATGACCGAAAAGGGTGAATCGGTCAGACCAAAATGCACAAAGAGGTTTTGGAAGTTTAAGTCTATGACGAATCGGGGACTCCGAGTGCTCCTCACACAGAGTGGTTTGAATATGACTTGATCAAACTTTGTGATGTAGCATGAACAGAGTTTGAGACGAGAAAAGCATAGATAGCTAGAGAAGGTTCTTAGGCATTCTTGTCCATCCACTTGGCAAAAAGGAAAGAAACCAAACAATCAAAACAACAAGTGGATGTCCTTGAATGAGTAAAATATGCAATCAACATGCTCACACAATAAAATGGCAAATGAAATATGTGGAAAAGCATGCACAACCAATCTAGCATCTATCAAACAATTGGCGATGACTAGGTCATCTATATATGAGTATATTTACTTAGGAGTCAAATGAGAACATTTGATCATAGGTCATAGTTATCGTTTAAGCACAAGTGGGGTTACCACTTTTACATAAAGCATTGTTGTGTTCACACCATTAGAGTTGCTTTAGCTCAATTCTTAGAGTAAAGCTCGCCCTAGATGTGAGATCCCCCCTAAGAGGGATGAACTAGCCTTGGGTTTTGTCGATGATAATTTCATGTAGATGTTGAAGATGTGGATGCTCAATGTTGATGTAGATCATTCAGAGCAATCCATTGGAGTGAGTTGCACTTTCAATACCTACACGGGTTAGTCCCACGAGGAACAAACAAGGATATCCATAGACATAGAGTGATGCACACACAAGATGATGTCCATGAAAGCATTAGGTTACCTTGTCCCTTGCCTTACCAACAAGAGGGTTTGTGACTCCTTGAACTAGTGCAAGATGTGGAACTTGATTGCACTTGTCCTTGCCAAAATGATATGAGTGAAGTATGTTGGTGGGGTCACCCTCAAGAACTCTCTAGTTCTTCTTCTTTGGGATCCACATCATCTTGATGGGAATCCTTGGAGTTGTAGTACTACTTGATGAAGTAGAACTTGATGTAGTCTTGGTAACCCACTTGACCATGGCCTTAGGAGCTTCTTCAAATGCATCAATCTCCTCTTGAAGCTTGTCCTTGCCTTTTTGCTTGTGGTCTTGTGGTGGAAGATCATCTTAAGCTTGTGTTCCTTTGAAAGAAGTAGGATCATACTTCTCTTATTGAGGAACAAACTTCGTCTTGGGGTATTGATCTTCTTCCCACTCAACTCCATTGGCATTGAACTTTCGTTCAAAACCAACACCTTGATTCTTCCGGTGCCTTCCTTGCTTGCGTACAATTACCTCGAATTGCTTATTTCGGGCAAGGCTCTTGTAAATACCTTTCTCTATGATTCCCTTCAATAAGTTATTTTCTTGCTCAAGTGTAACTTAGCTAAGAGAATCATTAGTGGAATCAAGAGAACTACTAGAAGCAACAACATTGGATTTAGCATGTTTATTGTTACTACTAGAAGAATCTTTCTTGTTCTTGTTACTAGACTTGACTTGTGGCATGTAAGTAGATAAGAGTAAATGCTTGGCAATGTAAGAAGAACTTTTCTTACGAAGATCATCATTGATTGCCTTTGAAAACTCATGCTCTTGCTCAAGGTTGAGCTTTTCAAAGCGTAACTTCTCATGAGTCTTTAAAAGTCTCGATGATCTTCCAAGATAGTTTCATGAGCTAGATTAAGAGTGTTTAGTTCTTTAGTTAGGCACTCAATCTTCTCCTCATAATTATCATTCGCTTTATCTTGATTAGCATGATTATTTGACATTCATCATAGTATTCATCACTAGAGTTGTTAACAAGTAAATCATCATCACCTAACAAGTCATCTTCATCACTATTGAAATCAACATACTTGGGGTGTGATACCTTTGGGCCTTTAGACATGAAGCATCTTCCAATTCCTTCATTTGGTGAGTCAAATATGTCGTAGGAGTTGGTTGACACAAGTGCTAGACTGGCAACACCTTCATCTTGAGTATATTCGGAGTCGGAGTGATAGCTTCTCTCGGAGTGATTGTCGGAGTCGGAGCCGGATACCCATTCACCAACATGAGCTTGATGTCTTTGTTTTGTGTAGCTCCTTGATGACTTGTCCTTCCTTTCCAAATCCTTGCTTCTCCGGGATGTTCTTCGTTCATAACAATCAACTCTACTCCTTCTTTCTCTTGATGGTGATTCTTCTATTCTACTCCTTCTTTTTGGAGAATCTTCTCATCTTTTCTAGGGAGCCGTACACTCATTGGAATAGTGTCCAGGTCTTCCACAATTGTAACAATTGTGCTCACGACTAGAAGATCTTTTGTCATTATAGGACCTTGACTTGGAACTTCTTTCCTTGCTTCTACTCTTGTAGAACTTGTTGAAGTTCTTCACCATTAGGGTCAATTCTTCATTGAAGTCTTGTTTCTCACTTGATGACGTGGGAGCTTCACATGAGGCTTTGTAAGCACCACTTGACTTGTTGTGGAGCTCCTCCTTATCCTTGAGTGACATATCATGAGCAACAATTCTTCCAATGACTTCCGTTGGCTTGAGATCTTTGTAATTGGGCATCATTTGGATCAATGTGCACACGATATCATATTTTCCATCCAAGGCTCTTAGGATCTTCTTGATGATGAATTTCTCGGTCAACTCTTCACTTCCTAAGCCAGCAATCTCATTTGTGATAAGAGCAAGCCTAGAGTACATATCAGCGACGCCTTCACCATCCTTCATTTTGAACTTGTCAAGTTGACTTTGAAGCACATCCAATTTCGATTCCTTGACAGAGTCGGTACCTTCGTGCATGTCAATCAAAGTATCCCAAATATCTTTTGCAATCTCAAGATGGCTGATTTTGTTGAATTCTTCGGGGCACAATCCGTTGAAGAGAATATCACAAGCTTGAGCATTGTATTGCAACATCTTCAACTCTTTAGCGGTAGCTTCACGATTCGGTTCTCTCCCATCAAAGAATTCACCTTGCAAGACAATACACACAATAGCCCAAACAGCGGGGTTATGTCCAAGAATATGCATTTTCATCTTATGCTTCCAACTAGCAAAATTAGTACCATCAAAGTAAGGACCTCTACGGTGGTAATTTCCCTCACTAGATGCCATACTCTCCTAGGTTGTGAAACCAAGGCTATGACCACCAAAAGCTATGGTAATCAAAGCAAATGGAGACCAAAGCTCTGATACCACTTGTAGGATCAAAAGTATGTCTAGAGGGGGGGTGATTAGACTACTTGACCAAATAAGAAATCTAGCCTTTTCCCAATTTTAGTTCTTGGCAGATTTTAGCAACTTAGCACAAGTCAAGAAATCAACCTACACATGCAATTCTAAGAGTATAGCTGCGGAATGTAAAACAATTGCATATGAAGATAAAGGGAGGAGTTTGAGGAGGCAAACACAATGTTGACACGGAGATTTTTTATTCGTGGTTCCGATAGGTGGTGCTATCGTACACCCACATTGATGGAGACTTCAACCCACGAAGGGTAACGGTTGCGCGAGTCCACGAAGGGTCCACGAAGAAGCAACCTTGTCTATCCCACCATGGTCGTCGCCCACGAAGGACTTGCCTCACTAGGGTAGATCTTCACGAAGTAGGCAATCTCCTTGCCCTTACAAACTCCTTGGTTCAACTCCACAATCTTGTCGGAGGCTCCCAAGTAACACCTAGCCAATCTAGGAGACACCACTCTCCAAGAAGTAACAAATGGTGTGTTGATGATGAACTCCTTGCTCTTGTGCTTCAAATGATAGTCTCCCCAACACTCAACTCTCTCTCGCAGGATTTGGATTTGGTGGAAACAATATTTGAGTGGAAAGCAACTTGGGGAAGGCTAGAGATCAAGATTTATGTGGTAGGAATGGAATATCTTGACCTCAACACAAGTGTAGGTGGTTCTCTCTCAGAAAATGTATGTTGGAAGTGTAGGCATGTTCTGATGGCTCTCTCCACGAATGAAGAGTGGGTGGAGGGGTATATATAGCCTCCACACAAAATCTAACCGTTACACACAACTTACCAACCTCGGTGGGACCGAATCCTGAAACTCGGTCAGACCGATTTAGTAAATAATGTGACCGTTAGGAATTTCGGTGGGAACGACATGTCAACTTGGTGGGACCCATATGGTTAGGGTTAGGGCATAATGTAATTTCGGTGAGACCGATTACACAAACTCGGTGAGACCAATTTTGGTAATAGACACGCAGAGAGTTGGTCAGGCAAACTCGGTGGGACCGATTCGCTCATCTCAATTGGACCGAAACGTTACGAAAGGGAAACAGTGAGTTTACATTGCGATCTCGGTGGGACCGATCGCTCATCTCGGTTTGACCGAAACGTTATGAAGGGAAACAAAGAGATTACAATCCCATCTTGGTGAGACCGAGATCCCCATCGGTGAGACCGAAAAGACTAGGGTTTATGGCAGTGGCTATGTCAACAGAACTCGGTGGCGCCGGATAGACAGTTTCGGTGGGCCGAGTTTGAATTTTGGTTTGGGACATATGTGGATGTGAGAAAGTAGTTGAGGGTTTTTGGAGCATATCACTAAGCACTTTGAGCAAAAAAACTCGTTAAGCAACACCTCATCCCCTCTTGATAGTATTGGCTTTTTCTATGGACTCAATGCGATCTTGGATCACTAAAAGTAAAATGTAGAGTCTTGTGCTTTGAGCTTGAGACAATCCTTTTATCCTTAGCATTTTGAGGGGTCCACTTGTCTCATCCATGCCATGCCAATCATTGAGCTTTTCCTGAAATATTGATCTTGAAATAGCATTAGCTCAATGAGCAATATGTTGTTAGGAATTACCAAAACCACCCAGGGATAGTTGCACTTTCGGCAAGCCGGCTGACATTTAAGCCAGACAGTTAAGCCAGATGGTAAGCCAGATGGTAAGCCAGATTGTAAGTCAGATTGGTAAGCCGGATTGTAAGCCGGCTTATGTTAAGAAGACCAAGACGTTAAGAATCCCATGGTGAGAAGCCCATGGTAAGACGTCAAAATATGTTAAGTCCTAATCCGATTTTGACTCTACATGTAACCCGCCTCTTCAACTTATATAAGGAGGGGTGGGGCACCCCAAAGGGAGAGGTTGAATAATCTTAAGTCTAGACATAACTAGGAGAGCCGACTTATGCGGCGACTCCCTCATGAGCATAATGAGACCTAGCCACAAATAGCATGTAGGGCTATTACCGGATGATGTTTCCCGGGGCCCGAAGTTGTCTAAACCCTTGTCTTGTGTTGCGTCTCTCGATTCCGATCAACCCCTCTCAAGCTACCACATAGCTGCGTTGGCCTCACGACTAAGTCCTCACACTAGGACATCTGCCGTGACTATTCCGCGACATATAGCACCAATAGTATAGCAATTATCATCATCACAATGAGTAATAGGAGCAACATCATTTGGGAGGGATATGTTTTTACCTTTGCTTCTCCGTCTTTTCTTTTTCTTCTTTGCATCATGTGTGGGTTTAATCCTCTTTTTGGAGCTCCTTATTAATGAGATTGGTCGAATAGAAAGCTCCTCCTCGTTACCTGATTCATCATAAGAAAGAATAGGAGGATATTGGGAAATATCTTCCCTTTCATTAGTATTATCTTAATCTTCTATTTGTTTTCTTGTCTTTATGTAATTGGCAATATAAGGATTTTCAATGCAGTTCACCGCACAATACATATAAATTTCCTCTAGATCAAAATCAAGAACTATATCAAGGACAAATTCTGGAATATCCTTAGTTATACGTTTCATTTATTCATAACCCAAAAGAAAACTAAGTTCATTATGATGTGCAAGGGAAATCAAGTCATCACAATTTTTGGACACGATTCGATCATGAAACAATTTGCATTGGGGATTTAAATGACCACGTTCATTGCAAAGTTCACAAGTATGGCTAAGAAAATTTAAATTTTCAGAACAAACATCTAGCCTCTATTGCAACCATTTAGTTTCTAAATACTTGTGCCTCTTGCAAAATCTATCTTCCCTATTTGGTGTGTACTTGCAAACTCTATGCACTCCACAAAAGTTGACATGCTTATAAGAGACATTTTTATCATGACTAGTGCAATCATGATTAGTACTATGGATATTCAACGAGTTCATACTAACAACATTCCAATCATGCTCATCATTCAAAATCTAGTGCCAAACATTTTATTGCATTCTTCTTCTAACACTTTGCCACAATTATCGGAATCCTTATTTTCACGGAAGACACTAAGAAGATGAAGCATATGAGGCACCCTCAATTCAATTTTTTTTGTAGTTTTCTTTTATAGACTAAACTAGTGATAAAACAAGAAACTAAAAGATTCAATTGCAAGATCTAAAGATATACCTTCAAGCACTAACCTCCACGGCAACGGTACCAGAAAACAGCTTGATGTCTACTACACAACCTTCTTCTTGTAGACGTTGTTGGGCCTCCAAGTGCAAAGGTTTGTAGGACAGTAACAAATTTCCCTCAAGTGGGTGGCCTAAGGTTTATCAATTCGTGGGAGGCGTAGTATGAAGATGGTCTCTCTCAAACAACCCTGCAACCAAATAACAAAGAGTCTCTTGTGTCCTCAACACACCCAATACAATGGTAAATTGTATAGCTGCACTAGTTCGGCGAAGAGATGGTGATACAAGTGCAATATGTGTGATAGATATAGGTTTTTTGTAATTTGAAATTATAAAAACAGCAAGGTAGCAAGTAACAAAAGTGAGCGAAAACGGTATTGCAATGCTTCAAAGAAAAGGCCTGGAGTTCATACTTTCACTAGTGCAAGTTCTCTCAACAATGATAACATAATTAGATCATATAACAATCCCTCAACATGCAACAAAGAGTCACTCCAAAGTCACTAATAGCGGAGAACAAACGAAGAGATTATTGTAGGGTAGGAAACCACCTCAAAGTTATTCTTTCTGATCAATCCATTGGGCTATTCCTATAAGTGTCACAAACAGCCCCAGAGTTCATAGTAAAATAACACCTGAAGACACAAATCAACCAAAACCCTAATGTCACCTAGATACTCCAATGTCACCTCAAGTATCCGCGGGTTTGATTATACGATATGTATCACACAATCTCAGATTCATCTATTCAAACCAACACAAAGAACTTCAAAGAGTGCCCAAAGTTTCTATCGGAGAGTCAATACGAAAACGTGTGCCAACCCCAATGCATAAGTTCACAAGGTCACATAACCCGCAAGTTGATCACCAAAACATACATGAAGTAGATCACGTGAATATCCCATTGTCACCACAGATAAGCACATGCAAGACATACATCAAGTGTTCTCAAATCCTTAAAGACTCAATCCGATAAGATAACTCCAAAGGGAAAACTCAATCCATTACAATAAGGTAGAGGGGGAGAAACATCACAAGATCCAACTATAATAGCAAAGCTCGCGATACATCAAGATCATGCCAAATCAAGAACACGAGAGAGAGAGAGAGAGAGATCAAACAGATAGCTACTGGTACATACCCTCAGCCCCGAGGGTGAACTACTCCCTCCTCATCATGGAGAGCAGCGAGATGATAAATATGGCCACCGGTGATGGTTCCCCCCTCCGGCAGGGTGCCGGGACAGGGTCCCGATTGGTTTTTGGTGGCTACACAGGCTTGCGGCGGTGGAACTTCCAATCTAGGTTTCTTTTTGGGGGTTTCTGTTTTTATAGGAATTTTTGGCGTTGGTTTCACGTTAGGGGGGTCTCCGAGTCAGCCACAAGGTAGGGGCACACTACCTGGGAGGGTAGGGTGCGCCCCCCACGCTCATGGATGACTCGGGACTGTTCTGCCCCAACTCTTTTGCTTCGGGGGCTTCTTCTGGTCCACAAAAAATCTCCGTAAATTGGCAGGTCAATTTGACTCCGTTTGGTATTCCTTTTCTGTAAACTCAAAAACAAGGAAAAAACAGATAAAGGCACTGGGCTCTAGGTAAATAGGTTAGTCCCAAAAATCATATAAAATAGCATATAAATGCATATACAACATCTAAGATGGATAATATAATAGCATGAAACAATCAAAAATTATAGATACGTTGGAGACGTATCAGTACGCGTGATTTATTAGGAACCATCTGATACGTCCATTTTGCATCATGTTTTCCTACAGTTATTTATGTTGTTTTATTGTATAATAATGCTTTTTGGACTAATTCTAATGCCTTTTCTCTCATAATATGCAAGGTATGCACCAAGGGGGAGAATTCTGGCAGCTGGAAATCTGGACCTGGTCCAGCTACGTCAAGCTACCTAATCTGCACAACTCCAAATGAGCTGAAACTCCCCGAGGATTTTTTATGGAATATTTAAGGAATATTGGAGCAAATAAGTACCAGAGGAGGGCCACCAGGTGGGCACAACCCACCTAGGCACGCCAGGAGGCCCAGGCGCGCCCTGGTGGGTGTTTCCCTCCTCGACCCACCTCCGGTGCCCATCTTCTGGTATATAAGTCATTTTGAGCTAGAAAAATAAAGAGAGGACATTCGGTACGAAGCACCTCCGCCTCGAGGCGGAACTTGACCAGGAGCACTTTTGCCCTCCAACGGAGCGATTCCGCCAGGGGAACTTCCCTCCCGGAGGGGGAAATCATCGTCATCATCATCACTAACAACTCTCCCATCTTGGGGAGGGCTATATTCATCAACATCTTCACAAAACCAACTCCTCTCAAACCCTAGTTCATCTCTTGCATTCAATCTTTGTACCAAAACTATAGATTGGTGCCCGTGGGTGACTAGTAGTGTTGATTACATCTTGTAGTTGATTACTATATGGTTTATTCGGTGGAAGATCATATGTTCAGATCCATTATGCTATTCAATACCCCTCTAATCTTGAGCATTTATCATTTGTGAGTAGTTACTTTCCTTCTTTAGGGCACGGGAGAAATCATATTGCAAGTAATCAGGTGAACCTGATATGTGTTCGATATTTTGATGGTATGTATGTTGCCATTCTCTTAGTGGTGTCATGTGAACGTCGACTAAATGACACTTTACCATATTTGGGCCTAAGGGAATACATTGTGGAGTGGTTATTAGATGGTGGATTGCGAGAGTGACAGAAGCTTAAACCTAAGTTTATGTGCTATTCCGTAAGGGACCGATTGGATCCAAAAGTTTAATGCTATGGTTAGAATTTATTCTTAATATTTTTCTCGTAGTTGCGGATGCTTGCGAGAGGGTTAATCATAAGTAGGCGGTCTGTTCAAGTAAGAACAGCACCTAAGCACGGTCCATCCACATATCAAATTATCAAAGTACCGAACACGAATTAAGCCAACATGATGAAAATGACTAGATGAAATTCCCGTGGACCGTCAAGAACACTTTGCTTATCATAAGAAACGGTTTTGGCCTTTCCTTTGTCTCAAAAGGATTGGGATACCTTGCTGCACTTTTTATACTACTATTGTTACTTGCTCGTTACAAATTATCTTGCTATCAAACTACTCCACTACTTACAATTTTAGCACTTGCAGACATTACCTTGCTGAAAACCACTTCTCATTTCCTTCTGCTCCTCATTGGGTTCGACACTCTTACTTATCAAAAAGGCTACAATTGACCCCATATACTTGTTCTTACCACCCCACAAGATGAATTTTGTCCCATTATATTTGGTAGACCTTTCTTGAACACCGTCAATGCTAAAATAGATTGTAAGAAACAAACTGTCGGTGTTAGCTTTGGTGATGAATCTCATGAGTTTAATTTTTCGAAGTTTAGTAAGCAACCTCATAAGAAAGATTTTCCTAGTAAGGATGAAATTATTGGTCTTGCTTCTATTGCTATGCCTCCTACTGATCCTTTGGAACAATATTTGCTAGACCATGAAAATGATTTGCATATGCGTGAAAGAAATGAAATAGATAGAATCTTTTTTGAACAACAACCTCTGCTTAAATACAATTTGCCTATAAAACTAATCTTACAAAAGGTTGTTAATAGGTCCCGGAAGAATTGGTCTAAGAAATTAGATGATCCACTTTGGGCTTATAGAACAACTTAAAAAAATCCTATGGGTATGTCTCCATATAAAATGGTATATGGAAAAGCTTGTCATTTACCTCTTGAGTTAGAACATAAAGCATTTTGGGCAATAAAAGAACTCAATTATGATTTCAAACTTGCTGGAGAAAATAGGTTATTTGATATTAGCTCATTAGATGAATGGAGAACCAAGGCTTATGAAAATGCTAAGTTATTCAATGAAAAAGTTAAAAGATGGCATGACAAAAGAATCCAAAAGCGTGAGTTCAAAGTATGTCGTGGGAGAACTGGTGATCCCGAACACCTATGGGACCGGCGGACCGAGCCCCTTTCGGTTCGGCGGGGGGCGGAGATCGCACGAAAAGCAGATCGAGGCGAAGCACACGAGCGATTTACCCAGCTTCGGAGCTCTCCGGAGAGATAACACTCCTACTGCTGCATGTCTGAGTGTATTGAGTGCTTCCAATGTTCCGAACCCTTTCTACGTTGCACATGGGCCTCCTTTTATATGCGAAAGGGGTCACCGACAGGTGGCAACGTAGACAAGGGCAAAAATGGAAAATGGATTGTGGTTGGTACAGCTACCTGTACAGTGTATCCTACCTAACCCTGACAGCAGGGGACAAAGGCATTAAATGCCCGTTTGTGTCGCCCAAACAGTGCAAAAGGGACCGTCAGGGACACCACCGCTTGCCACGATGGTAATCTTGCATGCCACCGCGCACCGCTGGCTGCATAGCCTCCCGCCACGCGCGCCTGGAAAGGCCCCAGGGCGACACGTTGGTGGATGCGCTGGAGCGTGGGTACAGGGTGGTTAGCTTGCCGCGGCAAGCGCCTTGCCGCGGTCGTCGTCTTGTCGCTCCTGGAAGCTTGTCGCTCACCGGGCCTTGCCAGGACGCATGGCGCGTCGCGGCAAGTTCCTCGAGATGCCTTGGTTGGCCTTCCCGGCGAGCTCCTCTTGTCGGGGTCTTGTCTCCTTGGCTTAAATATTTTGCTCTTGAATGGCCGGTTGGCCTTCCCGGCAAGCTCCTCTTGCCGGGGCCTTTGTGTTCTTGAATGGCTCCAAAGGAACCATGGAGGATCTTGGCGGTCACCCGGCAAGCCTTGCCGCGGGGTGCTGCAACTGCCCGTGCACAAGTTTGGGATACTAGGGTACCCCTACTCTAGGACACCGACAAAGTAGGAGAATATATTCTTTTGTACAACTCTCATTTCAGATTCTTTGCAGGAAAACTCCTCTCCAAATGGGAAGGACCCTATGTCATCGAGGAGGTCTATCATTCTGTAGTTATCAAAAATAAATAATGCTAAAGGGACGCCCATTAATGCTGAAGGAACCCAATGGGCAATGAATAAAACACTATATCTCAGGTACGCCCATTAATGTAGAAAGCAATGTTTTTTAAACTTTGACACCGGAAGAACACATAAAAGAGTCCTTCCGGAATGCTCCAGAATCGTGAAAATAAGGAGGTACATGATACGGTAAGTAAACGGACTCCGAAAAATCCGCAAAATATTTTTTGTTAGTTTTGGAATATTTAGAAAATTAGGAAAATAAGAAACTTCCAGGAAAGTGACCCTGATGGGCACGATACACGCACCCAGGTGGGTTGTGCCCACCTCGGGTACTTTCCAATCTCCATTTTTCTTTTGTTCTGCTTGTTCCCCAAGATTAAAAAAATCTATATATACCTCCCGAACCTGTTAACTTCCGTATCATGGAAAAATCTCCTGTTTTCTTTTCTTTCTATTTTCTGTCAGATCTATTGAGCCAGGCATCATGTCTTCTCCCTCCTCCAACACCGAAGAAGGCGAAGCTTGGTTGCTTTAGGTAGAATCCATAGGAGAGGAATTTGAGGAGATCACTATGGAGGAAGATGAGGGGGACTCTTTCGGAATTCACCCTCCGCCTTCTGAGAGGGGGACCCTGGCTGGTATCTCCACTCATCCTAACCCCCACCAAGCCATGAGGTGCCTAGACAATCAAGAGATCCCAGGAGATCTAGAAGAACTCCCTATAGGGTGGCCCCTACACAGGTTACATCGAAACAATTTTCACAATTTGATTCATAATTATGGGTTCGAAAACACTCCTTGTGGGCATATACTGTCCAATTGGGACATATCTCGTCCAACAGAAAGTGATGCAGGGACAAACTCTTGGGGTCCGAAAAATAAGCATATCATGGCTGAAGTAGAGAAGAACACTGAGCTGCTCCATCAATCTCTTCGAGAGATTCATAGCTTAAGGGATATGCTCTGTGATATATTGGACAAAATTGCTTCTTCTTCATCACCACCAAAAGAAAACTGAGTATTGGGTATGGGCACTCCCCTTGGCTTTCGCCAAGCTTGCGGAGGTGCCCCGGTATCGTATCAATCTCCACCTTTTGCCTTGACTTTCTTAGTTCGATCAATGGTTATCTTTTGCTCTCAGATGAATAAAAGTTTAGTTCGATCCTTTCTTTTTGTGAGTTTGCTTAGTGTCAATCCTTGTAATCGCGTGCGAGATATAATAAAGTTTAGTTTGAGTTTTGCCTTGTTTACTTTCTTGATGCAATAAAAAGAAAGGAAATAAAAAGAAAGATCATATGCTAATCTTATGGTAAGTGATGGCATTACACAAGGAAAAGTATAGGTAGAAAATTTTATTGTAGATTGACAAACATAGCATTGGTCAATGATGCAACACATGAAAGAGTTAATAAGGGAAGTGAAGATTCACATATAAATACACTATCATGTAAATCTTTTGTGATTGTGAGCACCCACCAAAATTGTTGACGTCGGACAAGGAAGACAACTTAATGATTTATGTTTGTTCATATTCACACAGAAGTCATGTTGTGATAGATCCTTCAACATGTGGTGCTTGCCCCTATCTTTGCTAGACAAAAATTCCACACTAAGTAGAGATACTACTTGTGCATCCAAAACCCTTAAACCCTATCTTGTTTGAGAGTCCACCATACCTACCTATGGATTGAGTAAGATCCTTCAAGTAAGTTTTCATTGGTGCAAAAAGGGCAATAAAAATTGCTTATAAAAATGTGAGATCATTTAGTGTAAGGGAAAATTGAGCATTGTACGAACTTGTGATGGTGAAGAATAAAAGCGACATACTACATAATAATGGTTGCCATCACAAGGGGCAATATAATGTGACGTTCTCTTGCACTAAGGGGAGCATACAAACAAAAAGTGCATGACAACCTCTGCTTCCCTCTGCGAATGGCCTATCTTTTACTTTCATGTATTTACTTTTATGCAAGAGTCAAAGTTTTTCTCTCTATTCCTTTTATTTTTCTCCTTTGGCAAGCATCATGTGGTGAGCAAAGATCTAGGCACATATGTCCAGTTGAATATGGGTGGAATAAGTTATTATTGTTGATATCACCCTTGAGGTGAGTGTGTTGCGAGGCGAACCTATAAGCCCCTATCTTTCTTTGTGTCCGGTTGAAACGTTTTGCTCATGTGTACGCGATAAGTGTTAGCAATCATAGAAGACTAAATGATGGTTGAGTATGTGGACTTGCCTAAAGGCTCTGATATGTGACCCTTCCTGAAAAGATGATGAATTGTAGTTGCAAAGTTGACTGAGAACATAGTTTGTTGGTTCCCAATAGAGTTTATGCTTTATACTTCATTGTTGTGATGAATTGTCACTTGTTCACGAGAAGTCTATGATAAAAGTTCTACAATAAACATTTTATATTTAAGTTTGTTATTGTTATAATAAGTCACATGATGCTGCTATGTCTGTATTTTTGTTTTTATTGACACCTCTCTCTCTCTAAGCATGTGCACATGTTTCTTGATTTTGGTTTTCGCTTGAGGACGAGCAAGGTCTAAGCTTGGGGGAGTTGACACGTCCATTTCGCATCATGTTTTCCTACTGTTATTTATGTTGTTTTATTGTATAATAATGCTTTTTGGAGTAATTCTAATGCCTTTTCTCTCATAATATGCAAGGTATGCACCAAGGGGGAGAATTCTTGCAGCTGGAAATCTGGACATGAAAAAGCTACGTCAAGCTACCTATTCTGCACAACTCCAAATGAGCTGAAACTCCACGAGGATTTTTTATGGAATATTTAAGGAATATTGGAGCAAATAAGTACCAGAGGAGGGCCACCAGGTGGGCACAACCCACCTGGGTGCTCTAGGAGGCCCAAGCGTGCTCTGGTGGGTGTTGCCCTCCTCGGCCCACCTCCGGTGCCCATCTTATGGTATATAAGTCATTTTGACCTAGAAAAAAATAAAGAGAGGACATACTGGACGAAGCGCTACCGCCTCGAGGCAAAACTTGGCAGGAGCACTTTTGCCCTCCGGCGGAGCGATTCCGCCAGGGGAACTTCCCTCCCGGAGGGGGAAATCATCGTCATCATCATCACCAACAACTATCCCATCTTGGGGAGGGGTATCTTCATCAACATCTTCACAAAACCAACTCCTCTCAAACCCTAGTTCATCTCATGCGTTCAACCTTTGTACCAAAACTATAGATTGGTGCCCGTGGGTGACTAGTAGTGTTGATTACATCTTGTAGTTGATTAGTATATGGTTTATTTGGTGGAAGATCATATGTTCAGATCTATGATGCTATTTAGTACCCCTCTGATCTTGAGCATGTTTATCATTTGTGAGTAGTTACTTTCGTTCTTGAGGCCACGGGAGAAATCATGTTGCAAGTAATCATGTGAACTTGATATGTGTTTGATATTTTGATGGTATGTGTCGGTGTACGAAAATAGGGCTCTCTTTTGTACCCCTTTACTTGTGCATGGGCAGCCAGAGACGCGCCCGTGGGCACACTTAGCAGGGCAGAGGAGGGAAGCCAAAGCCACAAGACAATCGAAGCAACAAAGAACAGAGACACAAAGAGCAAGAGGGCGAGGTAGACTCCACCTGCAAGACCCTTGCCGGGGCAACTTGCCCAACGCCAGCAGAGCGTGCCACCCTTGAGCAAAAGGGTTCCAGCATAATCGACTACATTGGAACCAAGGCTCGGGAGGTGCCTCCATGATGGCATGTAGATCTTCATAAAGATCATAAGCATGCATGATCAGATGAGGGCCAGAAGACGACGATCCTCGGCAAGATCCTTGCCGAGGAAATCCACGAGACCTCCGGCAAGATCCTTGCCGGGGACGACCATAGTGCCACGGCAAGACCCTTGCCGGGGCCCCAGAAAGACCCTTGCCGAGGACATCAGGGGGGGCGCGGCCAGGCCCGCGCCTGCCAAGACTCCACCGCCGTTCCCATGCAGCTGTCAGCCCAGCCAGATATGCGAGCACCTGCGTGGCAATGTGCGGCCTCTAGACCAGCTCAGCAAGCATCTGCGTGGTGGCGTGCAGATCTTCGTGAAGACACTGCCACCGCACCAGCACAGCAGCCTGCCAGCCTACATGGCGCTGCACGCCTCGCTGGCCAGGACGCGTGTCGAAGCAAGGCGAGGCGGCGACAGACGGGACAAGTTTTTGGGCTAATGATGAACAGTACAGAAGAAGAACAGCCTCGCGAGGGGTGTTCTTGTGGTGGTGTATGCGGATGAACTTAACTTATCCATTCTACTGTGGTGGCTAGCTCTATTTATAGAGGCCCTGGTCCTCTTCCCAAATATTGAGCGGGAAGGGAGCCAACAACGACCATTTTGAAAGGGGACAGCTAGTACAAGCTATCCTGTCTAAAGGTGGTCTTTGACTGCCAAAGGCACTAGTGATGACGTCGTCTTGGGCTCCACGGTGACCTCCATCCTGCCGCTCTGCTGGTCTTGGTCTTGTTGCATTGATATGGAAACCTTTACTTGTTGCCTCGGTACTCCGTGCCTGCGCTTGCCCCCTTTGCACCAAAGAGGAAACGAGGACACTATGCAGGTTGGCGCCCGCCTAGCGCCCGCCTGGTCTTGATCTTCATGGCTTGCGTCATGAGCACCTCACGAGGTTCCCCTTGCCTTGATCTCTCCACCTCCTCGCGAGCCTGCCTGATGAGGCCGCCCCTGAGGAGGCCCTGTGTCGTCTGCCCCGCGAGGCTTGGCCCATCGCGAGGGTCTTGAACATGGGTTGATGAAGACGGGCCGCACTGGGACACTGCTTGAGTCATGCTGCAGGCCGCAGGCAGGCAAGTCTGGGGACCCCCGTTCCCAGGACGCCGATAGTAGCCCCCGAGCCCAAGGCGCGCTCGGACTTGGCTTAGCAGCGAAGCCAAGGGGCAAGTGCAGAGCGCCGCGGGCCCCAACAGCCTGCGGCCTTGGTCGGTGCATGGCGATTGATTGGATGTGGGTGTCTCCGCTTCCCCATGCTACCTCGGCAACTGCCCGATTTGACGAGTCCCTGCTGCATGCAAAAAGGGTCATCATTACCTGTGATCATGGAGGCCGACGGTTGGCCTCCCTCGGGCTATAAGTACGGGGAGGTGTGAGCCCCCGTTGTCCATCTCTTGTTGCTCCGCCCACTTCTTCTTACTCCTTGCTCCGGTTGCTTGCAGCGTTCCATGACGCCCATGAAGAGGTTCTCGGCCACGGAAAAAGGGAAGGCTCGCCAGGAAGGGCCTGGCTCTCCTCCGCCCAGGCGCGGCCGTGGTCGTCCCCGCAAGCATCCTGTGACTCTTGCCGCGGCTCCCCTTGGTCGCGGTGGTGGCCCTTCGCGCGGTAGTGGCCGCCTGTATCGAGGCGGCCCAGTCAGTCGAGGAAGGCATGCAGTGGCTGCGCGGCCTCCCCGGCCACGCTTACATTCGGCGGAGGTGCTGCCGGAGTTTGTTGTGCGGTCGGACAACCCGACCGACAACTGGCTCCAGCTCCCTCGCTTCTTCGCCGGTGAACTGCCGGCTAGCGGCCCCGGCGGGCTCTGGCTGCAGGCGGACGGCTGCTGCAGCAGGGCCTCCTGGGTCACGATGGAGATCTCTGCCGCGTGGAACGTGGCCCTAGCACGGGACTGGCAGGCGTTTGCCCGCGCACGTGGCTTGGGCAGGCGGTGCACCCTCCACTTTAAGTTTGATGGCAATGCGACCCTCTATGTGAGGGTGTTCGTAGAAGATGGCCGCCATGCTGGGTGCTGCCCTGAAGACGATGACAGCGATGAGGTGCTCGACCTTGGCGACAGTCGTGGTGAGGGCGAAGGCGAACCAGCCCCTGGCGGCGACTGCAGCCCATCGAGCTTCAGCGGCTCCTCCTCCGGCGACGGCTCCTCCAGCGGTGGCCACGATCAGCCACCACGCCGCCACGCCCGCTTCGAGGGTGGTAGCAGGTCAACCCGTCACCGCGCCCCCGTGAAGCGCGAGGCGGAGGCGGATTGAGCTCCGGAGGGTGACGCATGCCCCTTCTCACGAGCTATGCGCTGTTTTATTTTGTTTTTCTCCTTTTCTTGCATTGAGAGAAAGAGAAGTATGGGGCCCTGTCGGGGCGTGCAACAAACTATGATCTCCTAATTATCGTGCTACATTCATTGTCCCTGTGTTGTGCATGTTGTTGCAGTTATGTGCCTATGTGTAAGAACAACTTAGCTCGGGATGTTTGCAGTAGTTTTTGCCTCGCGAGGTACCCGCTCGAGGCCTCGCCGGGCGTCTTAAAATCTACAAGGGTCAGCTTGGGGAATAGTTTCCGAACCTTGGTCGCGAGGGGTGCCGGCTTAGGCTCGACGCTTGGTGTCGCGATGCCCATGGGGCACGGACTGGGAGGGGTGCTCCCGCTGTGAACCTGAACGAGAGAGCCTCGCAAAAACTAGGTGAGAAAGAGCTCACGAGGGCGCCAGCGCAGCCCCCTCGCGAGGTTGTGAGTGAGAGGGAGCAGGCAAGACGAAGGCTGAAAAAAGAGAACGGGGGCAGGAGACGGCAAACAACACTAAAAGCAACTTCAATAAAGGTTCATACAAGGGAGAACAAGCCAACTACGGAAAGCAAATGAAAAGCCGCATCCGGCACCTAGTCTAGTCTTTGATGTCTTCTCACCAGCGCGGAGCTAAGTGCTGCCACTGGGAGTGGGCGGGAGCCCCCGAGGCCCAAGGGCGGCACTCCGGAGACTGCGGGGCATTTACAACCCCAACTCATTATTACGTGAGAGTGTCACGGGCTGCGAGCTTCACAGGCACTGGGCCTTCTTCACAGGCATTGGGCCTTTCTTTGAGCGACGAGCTTCACAGGCACCGGGCCTTCTTCACAGGCACTGGGCCTTTCTTTGAGCGGCGAGCTTCACAGGCACCGGGCCTTCTTCACAGGAGATGGGCCTTTCTTCAGGGGTAGCGAGCTTCATAGGCACTAGGCCTTCTTCACAAGCACCAGGCCTTTCTTTTAGCGGTGAGCTTCACAGGCCCCGGGCCTTCTTCACAAGCACTGGGCCTTTCTTCAGGGGTAGAACTTCCGGAGGTGCTGAATGTTCCAAGCATTTGGGATGGGCACCCCCTCCTAAGTCTCCAGGCGCGTGGCGCCAGGCCTGGAAACATGAACAACCTTGAATGGCCCTCCCACATGGGCGAGAGCTTATGCAGCCCTTCCCTGGAGAGTACCCGCCTGAGTATGAGGTCGCCTACCTCAAGAGTCCTGGGACAGATGTTGCGGCAATGATACCACCGCAGCGCCTGCTGGTATCTTGCTTCTCGTAGTGCGGCTTCTCGACGGTGTTCCTCCCCCAGCACGAGGTCCATCCCCCGCGTGGCGCCCTGTTGCGCTTCGTCAAATGCTAGGACCCGTGCGGAGCGACACCTGACCTCATGAGGGAGGACCGCCTCTGCTCCGTAGACGAGGAAGAACGGGGTCTCGCCGGTCGATTTGGTGGCGGTAGTGCGGATGGACCACAGCACAGACGGGAGCTCATCGTACCAGCCCCTGCTGCAAGCCTCCAACTTCTTCTTGAAGGACCTAGCTTTGAGGCCTTTTAGAACCTCTGCGTTGGCATGCTCGGCCTGGCCGTTACTCCGGGGGTGTGCCACCGAAGCGTAGCATATCTGCGTTCCAAGGTTAGCACAGTATGTTTTGAAGAGATTGCTGGTGAACTGCGAACCGTTGTCGGTGATGATGCGATTAGGGACCCCGAATCGGCTCACGAGGCCCTTGATGAACTTGACTACAGAGCCAGCTGGGATGGTACAGACGGCTTCCACCTCCGCCCACTTGGTGAACTTGTCAATGGCGACGTAGAGGTAGCGGTAGCCCCCAGGCGCTCGAGGGAACGGGCCCAAGATATCCAGCCCCCAGATCACGAATGGCCACCAGAGTGGGGTGGTCTGCAAGCCCTGAGCTGGCTGATGGATCTGCTTGGCATGGAATTGGCAGGCTTCGCAAGCCTTCACCAGCTCAATTGTGTCGTTGAGTGTCGTGGGCCAGTAGAACCCACTGCGAAATGCCTTGTCGATGAGGGTCCGTGAGGAAGAGTGGTGTCCACAGTCTCCGCCATGTATGTCAGCCAGCAACTCCTTCCCCTGCTCCCTGGAGATGCAACGCAGGGAAACATCATTAGGCCGCTTCCGGTAGAGCTCTCCGTCTCGGATACAGTAAGCCGTGGCCTGCCGGGCCACATGCTCCGCGTCCTCCTCCTTCTTTGGTAGAGTCCCTTGCATCAGGTAGTCCTTGAATTCCGCAGTCCAGTATCCATCCCGAGGCTCCAGCACCAGGAGCAAGCGTGCTCCTGAGGTTGGGCCACAGGCCGGGGCTCCTGTGGCAGGTGGTTGAGGGAGTTCCTCCCGAGGTTGCGTTGTGGTTGATAGTGACGGTTGATACGTCCATTTTGCATCATGCTTTGATATCAATATTTATTGCATTATGGGTTGTTATTACACATTATGTCACAATACTTATGGCTATTCTCTCTTATTTTACAAGGTTTATCATGAAGAGGGAGAATGCCGACAGCTGGGATTCTGGCTGGAAAAGGAGCAATTATTGGAAACCTATTATGCACAGCTCCAAAAGTCATGAAACTCCACGAAAGTCATTTTTTGGAATTAATAAGAATTTTTGAGCAAAGAAAGTACCTGAGAGGGCCCACACCCTGGCCAGGAGGGTGGGGGCGCGCCCCCCTACTAGGCGTGCCCCCTTGTCTCCTGGGCCCCCTAGTGGCCTTCCGGTGCCCATCTTCTGCTATATGAAGGCTTTTACCCTGGAAAAAATGATAAGCAAGCTTACGAGACAAAACTCCGCCACCACGAGGCGGAACCTTGGTGGAACCAATCTATGGCTCCGGCGGGGCTGTTCTACCGGGGAAACTTCCCTCCAGGAGGGGGAAATCATCACCAACGATCCTCTCAACGGGAGGGGGTCAATCTCCATCAACATCTTCACCAGCACCATCTCCTCTCAAAACCCTAGTTCATCTCTTGTATCCAATCTTGTATCAAAACCACAAATTGGTAGATGTGGGTTGCTAGTAGTGTTGATTACTCCTTGTAGTTGATGCTAATTGGTTTACTTAGTGGAAGATCATATGTTCAGATCCTTAATGCATATTAATACTCCGCTGATCATGAACATGAATATTCTTTGTGAGTAGTTACATTTGTTCCTGAGGACATGTGTGAAGTCTTGCTATTAGTAGTCATGTGAATATTTGGTATTCGTTCGATATTTTGATGAGATGTATGTTGTCTCTCCTCTAGTGGTGTTATGTGAACATCGAGACTTCACCATTATTTGGGCCTAGAGGAAGGCATTGGGAAGTAATAAGTAGATGATGGGTTGCTAGAGTGACAGAAACTTAAACCCTAGTTTATGCGTTGCTTCGTAAGGGGCTGATTTGGATCCATATGTTTCATGCTATGGTTAGGTTTACCTTAATACTTCTTTTGTAGTTGCGGATGCTTGCAATAGGGGTTAATCATAAGTGGGATGCTTGTGCAAGTAAGGTCAGTACCCAAGCACCGGTCCACCCACATATCAAATTATCAAAGTACCGAACGCGAATCATATGAGCGTGATGAAAACTAGCTTGACGATAATTCCCATGTGTCCTTGGGAGCGCTTTTCTCATTATAAGAAATTGTCCAGGCTTGTCCTTTGCTACAAAAAGGATTGGGACACCTTGCTGCACTTTATTTACTTTCATTGTTTGTTACTTTTTACAAATTATCTGATCACAAAACTATCTGTTATCTACAATTTTAGTGCTTGCAGAGAATACCTTACTAAAAACTGCTTGTCAATTCCTTCTACTCCTCGTTGGGTTCGACACTCTTACTTATCGAAAGGACTAGGATAGATCCCCTATACTTGTGGGTCATCAAGACTCTTTTCTGGCGCCATTACCGGGGAGTGAAGCACCTTTGGTGAGTGGAACTTGGTAAGGAAACATTTATATAGTGTGCTGAAATTTTCTGTCACTTGTTACTATGGAAACCAATCCTTTGAGGGCTCGTTCGGGGTATCTTCATCCCGACTAGTAGAGCAAAGAGTTGCTCCTAAACCTACTGAACCTATTGAAAATATTTACTTTGAGATTCCTTCGGGTATGATAGAGAAACTGCTAGCTAATCCCTTTGCAGGAGATGGAACATTGCATCCCGATTTACACCTTATCTTTGTGGATGAAGTTTGTGGATCATTTAAGCTTGTAGGTATTCCCGATAATGTTGTCAAAAGGAAGGTCTTCCCTTTATCTTTGAAGGGATATGCATTGACATGGTATAGGCTATGTGATGATACGGGATCTTGGAACTATAAATGATTGAAGATGGAATTTCACCAGAAGTTCTATCCTATGCATCTTGTTCATCATGATCGTAATTACATATATAATTTTTGGCCTCGGGAAGGAGAAAGCATCGCTCAAGGTTGGGGGAGGCTTAAGTCAATGTTATATTCATGCCCCAATCATGAGCTCTCAAGAGAAATGATTATTCAAAAAAATTATGCTCGGCTTTCTCTCAATGATCGCACCATGCTCGATACTTCCTGTGCTGGTTCTTATATGCTGAAGACTACTGAATTCAAGTGGGACTTATTGGAAAGAATTAAACGCAACTCTGAAGATTGGGGATCCGATGATGGTAAGGAGTCAGGTATAACACCTGAATTTGATTGTGTTAAATCTTTTATGGATACCGATGCTTTTCATGGATTTATCGCTAAATATGGACTTGACTCTGAGATAGTAGCTTCTTTCTATGAATATTTTGCTGCTCATGTTGATCTCCCTAAGGAGAAGTGGTTTAAATATAATCCTCCCATTGAAGTAAAAGTAGTTGCACCTATTATAGTTGAAGAAAAGACTATCACTTATAATGATCCTATTGTTCCTACTACTTATGTTGAGAAACCACCTTTCCCTGTTAGGATAAAGGATCATGCTAAAACTTCAACTGTTGTTTGTAAGAGTAATACTAGAACATATACACCTCCTGAGAAAATTAAAGTTTAACCTAGTATTGCTATGGTTAAAGATCTCTTGGATGATGATATATATGGGCATGTTATTTATTACTATGGTGAGGCTGCTAACATTGCTAAACCCGATGCTAAGATACATAGACCTGTTGTAGGCATGCCTGTTATTTCTGTTAAAATAGGAGATCATTGTTACCATGGCTTATGTGATATGGGTGCTAGTGCTAGTGCAATACCTCATTCTTTATATAAAGAAATTATGCATGATATTGCACCCGCTAAAATAGAAGGTATTGATGTTACTATTAAGCTTGCCAATAGGGATACTATTTCACAAGTTGGGATTGTTAGAGATGTTGAAGTCTTGTGTGGGAAAGTTAAATATCCTGCTGATTTCCTTGTTCTTGGTTCCCCACAAGATGACTTTTGTCCCATTATATTTGGTAGACCCTTCTTGAATACTGTTAATACTAGGATTGATTGTGAAAAGGATATTGTTACAATTGGCTTAGGGGATATGTCTCATGAGTTTAATTTTGCTAAGTTTCGTAGACAACCACATGATAAAGAATCACCTAGTAAGGATGAGATTATTGGTCTTGCTTCTATTGCCATGCCTCCTACTGATCCGTTAGAACAATATTTGCTAGACCATGAAAATGATATGTTTATGAATGAAAGATGGGAAATTGATGAAGTATTCCTTAAACAGGGTCCTATTCTGAAACACAACCTATATGTTGAAATCCTAGGGGATCCCCCTCCACCCAAGGGTGATCCCGTGTTCGAGCTCAAATATTTACCTGATAATCTTAAATATGCTTATCTTGATGAAAAGAAGATATATCCTGTTATTATTAGTGTAACCTTTCAGAACAGGAAGAGAAAGATTATTGAAAACTCTGGAGAAGCACCGAGCTGCTATTGGATATACGCTAGATGATCTTAAGGGAATTAGTCCCACTCTATGTCAACACAAAATTGAATTGGACGAAGGCTCTAAACCAGTTAGAGCTCATCAACGACGGTTAAATCCTAAGATGAAAGAAGTGGCAACAAAGGAGATACTAAAGCTCCTTGAGGCAGGTATAATTTATCCCATTGCTGATAGTGAATGGGTAAGCCATGTCCATTGTGTTCCTAAAAAGGGAGGTATTACTGTCATTCCCAATGATAAAGATGAATTGATCCCGCAAAGAATTATTACAGGTTATAGGATGGTAATTGATTTCCGTAAATTAAATAAAGCTACTAAGAAAGATCATTACCCTTTACATTTTATAGATAAAATGCTAGAAAGACTATCTAAACACACACATTTCTGCTTTCTAGATGGTTATTCTGGTTTCTCTCAAATACCTGTGTCAGTGGAGGATCAATCAAATACTACTTTTACTTGCCATTTCGGTACTTTTGCTTATAGACGTATGCCTTTTGGTTTATGTAATGCACCTGCTACCTTTCAAAGATGCATGATGGCTATATTCTCTGACTTTTGTGAAAAGATTTGTGAGGTATTTCATGGATGATTTCTCGGTTTGTGAATCCTCTTTTGATGATTGCTTGAGCAACCTTGATCGAGTTTTGCAGAGATGTGAAGACACTAGTCTCATCTTGAATTGGGAAAAGTGACACTTTATGGTTAATGAAGGCATTGTTTTGGGGCATAAGATTTCTGAGAGAGGTATTGAAGTTGATAAAGCTAAAGTCGATGCTCTTGAAAAGATGCCATGTCCCAAGGGCATAAAAGGTATAAGAAGTTTCCTTGGTCATGCCGGTTTTTATAGGAGGTTCATTAAGGACTTTTCTAAAATCTCTAGGCCTCTGACTAATTTATTGCAAAAAGATATTCCTTTTGTCTTTGATGATGATTGTGTATAAGCATTTGAAATACTTAAGAAAGCTTTCATCACTACACCTATTGTTCAACCACCTGATTGGAATTTACCCTTTGAAATTATGTGTGATGCTAGTGATTATGCTGTAGGTGATGTTCTAGGGCAAAGAGTTGATAAGAAATTGAATGTTACCCAGTATGCTAGTAAAACTCTTGACACTGCCCAAAGAAATTATGCTACTACTGAAAAAGAATTATTAGCAGTTGTATTTACTTGTGATAAGTTCAGACCTTACATTGTTGATTCCAAAGTTACTATTCACACTGATCATGCTGCTATTAAATATCTTATGGAAAAGAAAGATGCTAAGACTAGACTTATTAGATGGGTTCTCTTGCTCCAAGAATTTGATTTGCATATTATTGATAGAAAGGGAGCCGAGAACTCCGTTGCAGACAACTTTTCTAGGTTAGAGAATGTTCTTGATGACCCGCTACCTATTGATGATAGCTTTCCTGATGAACAATTAGCGGTCATTAATGCTTATCGTACTACTCCTTGGTATGCTGATTATGCTAATTACATTGTTGCTAAATTTATACCACCTAGTTTCACATACCAGCAAAAGAAAAAGTTCTATTATGATTTAATACATTACTTCTGGGATGACCCACACCTTTATAAAGAAGGAGTAGATGTTGTTATCAGACGTTGTGTACCTGAGCATGAACAGGAACAGATCCTACGCAAGTGTCACTCTGAATCATATGGAGGACACTACGTTGGAGATAGAACTACACATAAGGTATTGCAATCCAGTTTTTATTGGCATACTCTCTTCAAAGATGCTCGTAAGTTTGTCTTGTCTTGTGATGAATGCCAAAGAATTGGTAATATTAGTAGACGTCAAGAAATGCCTATGAACTATTCTCTTGTTATTGAGCCATTTGATGTTTGGGGCTTTGATTATATGGGACCTTTTCCTGCCTCTAATGGTTACACACATATTTTAGTTGCTGTTGATTATGTTACTAAGTGGGTAGAAGCTATTCCAACTAGTGATGCTGATCATAACACCTCTATTAAGATGCTTAAAGAAGTTATTTTTCCGAGGTTTGGAGTCCCTAGATATCTTATGACTGATGGTGGTTCACATTTTATTCATGGTGATTTCCGTAAGATGCTTGCTAAGTATGATGTTAATCATAGAATTGCATCTCCGTATCACCCGCAGTCTAGTGGTCAAGTAGAGTTGAGCAATAGAGAGCTCAAATTAATTTTGAAAAAGACTATCAATAGATCTAGAAAGAATTTGTCGAAGAAACTTGATGATGCATTATGGGCCTATAGAACTGCATATAAAAATCCTATGGGTATGTCTCCTTATAAGATGGCTTATGGAAAAGCATGTCACTTACCTCTCGAACTTGAACATAAAGCATACTGGGCTATTAAAGATCTCAACTATGACTTCAAACTTGCTGGTGAGAAGAGGTTATTTGATATTAGCTCACTCGATGAATGGAGAACCCAAGCCTACGAGAATGCAAAGCTTTTCTAGGAAAAAGTTAAAAGATGGCATGACAAAAGGATACAAAAGCGAGAATTTAACGTAGGTGATTATGTGTTGCTATTCAACTCTCGTTTAAGATTTTTTGCAGGAAAACTTCTCTCTAAATGGGAAGGTCCTTACGTTATCGAGGAGGTCTATCATTCCGGTGCCATAAAAATCAACAACTTTGAAGGCACAAGTCCGAGGGTGGTGAACGGTTAAAGAATCAAACATTATATCTCAGGTAATCCTATCAATGTTGAAACTAATATTATTGAGACCGTAACCCCGGAGGAATACATAAGGGACACTTTCCAGAACGTTTCAGACTTCGAAAAGGAACAGGTATGTGGTACGGTAAGTAAACCGACTCCAAAACAATTCTAATGGCATTTTTTCTCCGTTTTGGAATATTTAAGAATTTTGGAAAGAAAGAAGTAATCCAGGAAGGACACAAGGGTGGAGGGCGCGCCGCCCTACTGGGCGTGCCCCCTATCTCATGGGCACCTCGTGTACCTCCCGGACTCCGTTTCTTGCACGTTACGTATTTTGGTCAGTAAAAATTCATTATATAATCTCCTGAAGGTTTTGACCACCGTATCATGCAATAATCCTCTGTTTTCATTTCGAGCTGTTTTTCTGACAGATCTGGAGCACTATGACGTCTCCAAGCGCTCCCAAGGACAAATTTTTTTGACGTCTCATAGAGGTGCTGCAACAACCTCAAACCATTGAGATGCGTGAGGGGGTGCTGCACATCCGCGATGTGGAGGGACCAAGGTGTACCGGAAGCGTGGCGACAAAGCTCGAAGCCATGGAGCAACAAGTTTTCAAGTGCCAAGGGATGGTGGAGCATGGACTCAATGCCAACCAGATGATGATCACGGAGTTCATCAACAACCATAAGCTGGATGCCAAGATCATTGGGGAGACCATCTTCAAGCTTCAAGAGAAAACCGAGCACCTCCAAGCCCAGGTCTATGACCTACAAAACCAAAACTTTGAGTATGAATATAGATTCAAGAGGATGAGTTTGGCTGCAGATTTGAGGATCCCGGAGACTCGATCATCCTTCTATGATGGTGAGCCAATGCCTTGGAAGATGGACGACAAGCCTACATCATCGACAACTCCTACTTCACCACCTCCGAGGACATAATCACATGGGTATGGGCACTCCCCTTGGCAACTGCCAAGCTTGGGGGAGGTGCCCCAGTATCGTATCACCATCATACTCCTATATTTACCATTTTACTTAGTTCGATTCTTTTAGTAATATCTTGATCTAGTAGATTGAAGTTTTGGTCTTGTTGCACTGATATGGAAACCTTTGCTTGATGCCTCGGTACTCCATGCCTGCGCTTGCCCCCTTTGCTCCAAAGAGGAAATGGGGATACTGTGCAGGATAGCGCCCGCCTGGCGCCCACCTGGTCTTGATCGTCATGACTTGCGTCATGAGCACCTCGCGAGGTTCCCCTTGCCTCGATCTCTCCGCCTCCTCGCGAGCCTGCCTGATGACGCCGCTCCTGAGGAGGCCCTGTGTCATCCGCCCCGCGAGGCTTGGCCCCTCGCGAGGGTCTTGAACTTGGGTTGATGAAGACGGGCCGCACTGGGCCACTGCTTGAGCCATGCTGCAGGCCGCAGGCAGGCAAGTCTGGGGACCCCCGTTCCCAGGACGCCGACACCTGTGTGCCACTGTAGCGTCCCCTTTTTCCTATAAAAGGAGGCCCGAGGCATACTGGAGGGGGATTCAGCTCTTTTGAAAAAATCGCGTATCGCGGCCCGAACCTGGGTAAACGATCTTTGTGCTGGCTCCTAGACCCACCCTTTCCACAACCCCGCGCCCGCCGATCGTAGTAGGGATTCCAGTGATCCCATATGTGTCGTTTCCACTGACATCTTTGGCCCGCCAGGTAGGGGCGCAGTTGTGAAAATCCGGTCTAGCGGCTAGTCTAGCAGTTCTTCGTTGCCATGGCTCCCAAGAGGAAGATGACGACGGTGATCGGTTCATTCGGAGTCGGACTGCTCGTACCAGTGCGGGCGAGTAGTGGGGCGGTCACGGACAGAACCCGGGGCGCGGCCCGTGAACACCCACATCGCTCTGGCAGTAAAAGCCTGGCGAGCGGCGTCGTTCGTGCGCAAGAAGACGGGCCGCACACCGCCAAATCCAAAGACGGAGCTGGGGCCCCCACAGGCGGCGCGGGCCCCCCAAGGGCATCGCCGTGCCGCCTACCGGCGACGCAGCGACCTCCAAGACACCTATGCCGGAGCCCACGAGGCGCTCTTCCCAAGTTGTGAGAGATGAGTAGCGTCACCACGCTTGTGACCCTGGACGCCGCCGTGGGAAGAGTCACGCGCATCTTTCGCAGGACGAAGGAGGCCAGCATGCACGCCGAGGTGCTGGCAAAAATGGCGGACAACCGCAGGGCCGTGATGGAGCTCCTTCTAACATGGTTAGAAGTCGGAGCACGTGACGGTCCACACAGCTTTCGCCACCCCCCACGCCAGCAGAAGCTTTGGTGCGCGCAGCTGCTCCTCGACTTTCCTCCTGCTGCGGAGAAGCTCGACGACTCGAGAGCCACCATCTGAAGCCTCGTCGGCATCACCAACAAAGATGAGCCGCAACCAGCGGGGCCCATAGGCCGATGCTCCGTCGAGCCACCGCATGCCAGTGGAGGAAGGGCCGAAGGTGATGCAGCCATAGTGCACTCTCCTCCCCCGCGCCAGTTACCCTGGGTGTCGATCCATCGTGATGACGCTTGTGATAACATTTCCATAGCGTCGTCCGACCCACAGACCCACCGTGATCAGCGCCAAGTGCTTCGGGAGCGAGCCCTTGAAGATGCTCGAACCACCATCGAACACCGGCGTGATGCGCGCCACCAGTCAAATAGGCGGGCAGGACCCACTATGGACCACCCGGCACCGGGAGGCTACGGTGGCCTACCCTACGAGGTGGGTTGCCCAGCCTTTACCCATGAGCTGCGGCTGTTCCAGCGTCCCTCCCACCGCATGTCCAAGCCTGACGTTGGCGAGAAGTACAATGGGAAGGCTCACCCGTCAGAGTTCCTCAGCATCTACACCATTGTGATGCAAGCTACCGGAGCCCGTGATGACTATGTGCTTGCCAATTACTTCTCATTGGCACTTAAGCCCAATGTCATGTCATGGTTGATGCACTTGCCGGCGGATTCCATTTCTTCTTGGTCGGATCTGTGTCATGAGTTTGTTGGCACCTTCACCGGAGGCCATCAAGCTCATGGCCAGGCGAGCGATCTGCATATCATCCCCTAGAAGGAAGGGGAAAACCTGCGCAAGTACATCCAGAGGTTCAGCCGGGTGCAGTACAACATCACAGACGTTCATCCCACCGCCGTGATCAGCGCATTCCATCAGAATGTGCACAACCACAAGATGCGTGAAGAGCTGGCGATGAACAAGGTCAAAGATGTGGCCGAACTTTATGTTCTGGCCGATAGGTGCGCTCGAGTTGAAGAGGGGAGGAAGTACCCCGGCGAGGACGCCGGTGCGGAAACTGACTCCACAGACGACGATACCGCCGCCCCGACAAAGAAGGGTTGACGCTGCAATAGAAAGCGCAAGGGCAAGGCCGTGCTTGCCGTCGAGGGATCTGACGACACCGGTGCTGCCAAGAAGGTCAAGGCAAGCGACCCCGACAAGGAAGTTGCCAGGTGCACTGCTTGCCAGGCCTTGGCGGCTGCCGACAAGCCAGGAAGTTCCGACAAGAAGTATTGCAAGATCCACCGCACCAAGGGCCACGACCTCCAGAACTGCCGACAAGTTGAGTTGCTTGCTAAGAAGCAAAAAGCTGAGTATGAGAGGCGGGACAAGGAGAAGGGTCAGGACGGTGACGAAGGATCCGGAAAGAAGCGTGGCGGCCAAGGAGGCCGCTGCGGCATGGATAACCAGCAAGAGAGGCCCGCCCGGGGCCGCGGCAAGAAGCAGGAAGATGATGATCATGACGAGGATGATGAGTCCGACGACCACGAGTTTCAGAAAGATACGGAGGCCATGCATGTGCATTGACGGTGGCGCCTTGCTACACACATCTCACTGCCAGCTCAAGTAGTGGGCGCGTGAGATCACAGAGGCGGAGCCATCATTCAACGCACAGAAGCCACTAAAGTGGTCCAGCACGCCTATTTCCTTTGACACCTAGGACCACCCTAATTGCACAACTGCGGTCAGGTGTCTGACATTGTTGGTTTCACCAACAGTACGCAACCTCAAGGTGACGAAGATGCTAGTTGACGGTGGGGCCGATCTGAACTTGATCTCACCTGTTGTGATCAAAAGGCTGCAGATTCCTGATGGAGACCTCGAAGAGACGGGCACGTTTCAAGGGGTCAACCCGGGAAGGAGTCAGCCGAAGGGTAAGGTCATGCTGCCCGTGATGTTTGGAGGCAAGTTGAACTACAGGACGGAGAGGATTGTCTTGATGTAGCCGAGATCCCCTTGCCCTACAATGGGATCCTTGGCCGCCCGGCACTAGCCAAGTTCATGGCGGCGTCACACTACGCCTACAACACACTGAAGATGCCTGGGCCGATGACCATCATCACCGTCCCCTCCGACAAGAAGGATGCGCTAATCTACACTGACCAACTTTACCGAGAAGCAGTTGCAGCGACTGTCGCCAAGGCACTTGCTCCTGCCGCCGAAGCCCCGGGAGGGTAGAAGACCGGCAAGACCTCTCGCACCCACTCCGGCAAGCACACCTCTTCGGAGTGTTGTGCCCCCGTCGAGGACGTGCCAGAGAGCTCCACCGGCAAGAGTAAGAAGTCCATAGCTGCACCACCAGAGACCAAGAAGGTGCCCGCCAAGGATGATGGCACGGGAGGGGCTTTCACCATAAGCTCCACCCTCGATAGCAAATAGGAAGGCGCGCTCGTCACTTTCCTGCGGGCGAATGTCGACGTGTTTGCATCGCAAGCATCCGACATCCCTGGCGTTCCCAGGGAGGTGATTGAGCACCATCTTGCTATTTGTCCTCATGCGCGACCCGTCAAGCAGAAGGTCAAGAAGCAAGCTTTGGAAAGCCAGGATTTCATCACAGAAGAGATCAGGAAGTTGGAAGCGGCAGGCTTCATGAGAGGAGTACTCCATCCAGCGTGGTTGGCCAATCCGGTGGTGGTGCGCAAGGCAAATGGGAAGTGGAGGCTGTGTATTGATTACATAGATATCAATAAGGCCTGTCCAAAAGACCCTTTCCCGTTGCCACGCATTGACCAGATTATTGACTCCATGGCCGGCTGTGACCTGTTATCATTTCTCGACGCCTACTCAGGATACATCAGGTTTTCATGACGAGAGAAGATGAAGAGAAGACAACATTCATCACCCCATGTGGTACTTATTGCTTTTTACGGATGCCTTTCGGGTTGAACAGTGCTGGCTCGACCTTTGCAAGAGCAGTCCAAATTGGTTTTGAGCCCCAGCTACATAGAAATATGGATGACATAGTGGTCAAAACCAAGGACAAGGCAACACTTGTACAAGATCTGGAAGAAACGTTTGCAAATCTGCGCAAGATCAACCTCAAGCTGAACCCTGAGAAGTGTATCTTCGACGTCCCGTCCGGCAAGCTACTCGGGTTCTTTGTGTCACAGTGTGGGATTGAGGTGAATCCTGACAAGATCAAGGCCATTGAGCAGATTGAGGCGCCTAGGCGGATCAAGGATGTTCATCGGCTCACTGGCTGCGTTGTAGCCATGAGCAGATTCATCTCCAAGTCTGCTGAGCATGCCCTTCCCTTTTTCAAAATCTTGAAAAAGGCATGCCCGATGGAGTGGACCCCAGAGGCCGAAGCAGCGCTGCAGGATTTGAAGAAATACCTCTCCTCCACGCCAATATTGGTCGCGCCTAGACCACAAGAGCCGTTGTTGCTGTACCTAGCAGCAATGAATCAAGTGGTCAGCACCGCACTAGTAGCGCAATGGGAGGTTGACGAAGGGTCAGTGGCAACGGCAGGACTAGCGGATGGTGAGTCAGAGCTCCCCCGGCAGGGCCTGGTCCCGGAAAGGCAAGGCCCCTGGCAGGGTCTGACGCCGGTGGGACAGGGCCTGGGCGACCAAGTGAAGTAGTGCAGAAGAAGAAGATGATGCAGCACCTGGTTTACTTTGTCAGCTCCCTCTTGTAGGGGGCTAGGTCAAGGTACTCCGGCATGCAGAAACTGTTCTTCGGCCTCCTTATGGCCTTGAGGAAGTTGTGTCATTACTTCCAAGCGCACGAGATCACCGTCGTCACCAGCCTCCCATTGCAACGGATACTGCATAACCCAGATGCAACGAGGAGGATTGTGGAATGGGCCTTGGAGCTGTCGAGCATTGGTTTGAAGTTTGAAAGTACTTAAACAATCCAGAGCAGAGTCTTGGCAGAGTTCATTGCAGAATGGACCTCGACGCCTGACGAAGAGATCCAGGAGACCACTCTTCTCGGCAAGGAAATAAGCCGCAGCTAGATTATGTACTTTGACGGGGCTTTTTGCTGCAAGGCGCTGGTGCTGGTGTGCTGCTCATCGCACCCACCGGAGAGCACCTCAAGTATGTAATCTAGATGCACTTTCCTAGGGAGATGTCGACAAACAACACTGCTGAATACGAGGGATTGCTTGCCGGTCTCAGGATCGCGGCAGACCTCGGGATCAAGAAGCTCATTGTCAGAGGTGATTCACAGCTTGTCGTCAAGCAAGTTAACAAAGATTATCAAAGCCCGTTGATGGAGGCCTACGTGGATGGGGCGAGGAAGCTGGAGGAGCGTTTTGACGGTATATAGGCAGAGCATGTTCCCCGAGTGGAGAACGACATCGCCGACTACCTGTCAAAGCGCGCTGCCCTCAAACTACATGTGGAACCAGGTACTTTTGTGATTCGGTTAAATCAACCATCCGTTGAACCATCAACAGAGCAGAACAAGCGGAGGAAATCAGGCCCCGGCAAGTACTTTCCCACCGAGCTCCCAGGAGCCGCTAGCGGAGATGCTGCCATGGACACTGAGCCTACTGTGGGGCAACCGACTCCGACAGGGCGTCAAGCCCTAGCCGTATCAACAACCGCTCCCATGGCAGAGGAAATGCCTTTAGTCCTTGCTGTCGAGCCCCAGGCTCCGGCATGGGCACAGCATGCCGTTCGATTCCTCCAAACAGGGGAGCTTCCTAGGAGCAAGAAGAAGCGGAGAAAGTAGCCCGTCGGTCTACCATGTACCAGTTTGTTGACAATGTTCTGTACAGAAAAAGACCAAACGGCGTGAAATTGAAGTGAATTCCCTGGGAGGAAGGACTAGAGCTATTGGCAGAGATGCATGGAGGCATATGTTGCTCCCACAAAGGGTCGAGGGCCCTTGCCGGCAAGGCCTTCCGGCAAGGTTTCTTCTGGCCCACTATCATCCAGGATGCAACGGCACTATTAACCAAGTATGAAGCGTGTCAGTTCCATTCAAAGAAGCTTCATCAGCCAGCTCAAGCCCTTCAAACAATCCCTCTCTCCTGGCCATTTTTGGTTTGGGGGCTCGACATACTGGGCCCCTTCCCCCACGCATTCGGGGGCTTTGAGTACTTGTACGTTGCAATCGACAAGTTCACAAAGTGGCCGGAGGTGGAAGTAGTGAGGAAGGTGACAGCACAGTCAGCCGTCAAATTCTTCAAGGGGCTAGTTTGTCGTTGTGGGTGCCAAACAGAGTCATCACCGACAACGGCACGCAGTTCACAAGCCACACCTTCATGCAATACATTGAAGACCTCGACAGCAAGGTCTGTTTCGCTTCCATGGCACACCCACGAAGAAACGGCCAGGCGGAGAGGGCAAATGCTGAAGTACTGCGAGGCCTGAGGACAAAGACTTTTTATAGGTTGCGCAAGAGTGGAAGGCGCTAGATTGATGAGTTGCCGGCGGTTCTTTGGTCGATCAGAACAACGCCAAATCGAGCCACCGGCCAGACACTCTTTACCCTTGTATACGGGGCAGAGGCAGTTCTCCCCACGGACCTCACATATGGGTCACCTCGAGTGCTCGCTTCTGACGAGCTTGAGCAAGAGCGATTGCGGCAAGATGACGCGACGTTCCTCAAGGAAGATTGTCTTCGGGCGGCTGTGAGAGCGGCATGCTACCAGCAAGACTTGCGCCGCTACCATAGCCACAAGGTTCATGCCCGAAGCTTTGAGGAAGGCGGCCTTGTTCTTCGGTGCGTTCAATTGGCCAAGAATTCAAACAAGTTGATGCCGAAGTGGGAAGGCCCTTATCGGGTAATACGAGTCACCAGGCCCAGCGCAGTCCGCCTAGAGACTGAAGATGCCATTCCAGTGAGCAACTCCTGGAACATCAAGCATCTTCGCAAGTTTCACCCATAAGGCGCGGTTGCCGGCCCCCCCGGCAGACCACCTTTTGTACAAGCCTTGCCGGCAAGGCATGTAACCCTCTGTACAAAGCCAGGCGCAGGACCTGAGCATAAATAAATGAAGCGCTGGCGCCCTAAGTTATAGCATGCATCCTAGGTTGAGTCTCTCCCTCGGTTAGGGTTGATAGTGCTTAGCAGCGACTAACCCCTAGCATAGAGGTCGAGTGTGTGTCTCTCTGTTACTTTCTGTCCTCTTTGGTTCGCAGGGTACATGGACATTTCTGCTGAGCTATCTGGAAGAAAGAGAACGAGCCGGCGCTCCGGTCCCGGCAAGCCAAGGTTGCCGGGGGCTGAAGACACAAGGGTCCAACCCCAACAAGCCAAGGTTGCCGGGGGGCTGCAGATTCAGATAAGTCCTTTATCCCTTGTTGTGCATTTCCGTATGGACTCGGGACGTATGAAACCTCGTTTTATTCCTAGGCCACCATGCTCCCTTTTTCCTGTACCCAACCCTTGGGTCGGAACATGGTTGTAGTCGCGGTGACAAGGAAGCAAACGAAGGGCCTAACCCTACTTCGCCCCTGCCTCTGCCAAAAGCATGAGTATGGTCGAGTGAAGTAAGGGGGCGGCAAGGCCTGTTGCCGGGCGACAATGTTTATTTTAAAAATAACAAGGATTCATTCCTTGGCATGGGCTTTGCTCACACACAAAGAACCCGGCAAGCACCCTTTTTCATTAATACGTCCCACACAGGTACAGTTTGTACGGAATGCAAACATGAGCAAGGGGATTACAAGTTTTAAATTTAACTAAGGCACGGAGGTTTGCAAACTAAAAAGAGATAAGATGCCCGTAACCCTTTCTTGTCCCTCTCCTTAGGAAACGAGACGAGGTAGCAGGAGGGAAAAAGGAGGGCCTAGGCGAGGTACGAGCAGCAGAAGACGCCAAGAGAACGTATCAGCGGCCGCCCAAGAGAGGGCTGGTGATGATGGTGCCGGGAGAAGAGCTGGAAGATGAGGCAGCGGGCCGCCAATACGCTATGAAGGCGTCGGTGCCATCGTACTCTGACTTGACGGCCCGCCACCTGCCTTCTTCGTCTTCTCCGGCCTTCCCACGCCAGCCGCCCAAGGAGGCGACCCCGAGAAGTTCAAGGAGCTGGCGATGGAGATGATGGTGCTGCAGGCATTGCCCAGGAATGGTGTGCCCGACGCCTAGTCGGACCCGTCATCCTCCCGCCCGCCACCCTCGTCGTTGATATCGATGTCCTCCTCGTCACTCTTGCCCGAAGAGGAGCTTTCGCCATCAGTCGAGCTCTCCGCACAACACCCTAGCCTGTCTCCCGAGTGCCCGAAAACCTTGACGGAGAGCAAATCACTCTCCGCTAGCTTGAAGCAGAGGACGTGCCCATCCATCAAGCGATGGGCGCGTGCAAAAGTTTTCCAGCCCCGGCGAAGGAGCATCACTTTAGGGGCGGGGAACCTTGTGTTCACCCACATGTCGCCATGGCAACACCCCTTCATGTGAAGCCTCAGCCGCGGTGGTTGGTCGACCTCCAGCACACTCGTAAACGCTCGAGGAAGGCGAAGGCTGCGGCGCGGCGGCCCACGCAGCTGCAAGAAGAACTCAAGCGCCGAGTCCCCGACATGACCACTGGCAAAGCAAGAGGAGATGGCGACGGAGATGGGGACGGCGCATGCATTCCCCTTCCACGCCCACCTCTACCTCGATCGCCTCACCGACCGCGGCCCCGTCCAGCAGCCCAGCCTCGAACGTGGCCTTCACCCTAGGCACCAAGCTCTTCTGTGACCGCCGCCATAGCTCTCTGGTGGGAGGAGGACCTTGTCGCCTCCACAGAAGCGGCCTCGACCAGGCCCCCTCGCCATGACCGTGGATGAGGATGGAGACAAGAGGGAGACGCAGGGAGATGCTTTTCCTCCTGCCCCTGAGTCCCTTTTTTATAGTTGGGAAGGGGAGGCCGATGGACTAGCCCTACGCTCCTGAAGAGCCCGCTCGAATCCGGCTCATTAAAGTGGCAGCAGGCGAGGCCATTGACCGCCCTCCTCGACCAATCAAAGGCATGTGAGTATCGGCCCGCGCATGCCTTCCCATATTCCCTGCGTCTGTCACCTACCCCACGCCATGCACGCGGCGTACGTGGTGCAAGGACGGTTCCAAGGCGGGAAAAGTAAATGAGCAGAGGCCCCACAGTCTTGAAGGGACACACAAGTCGCCTCTTTATTATTCACCGCAGGAGGACGCAGGTATGCTTCGGTCACCCCATGCACGATCCCCACGTCACGCATTCAACACGGGTCATGGGGAAGCGTAGCGGGCGAGAAAGTTACTGCGGTAAGGCTCCGCCCCGCCTGCCCGTGCACCGTTTTGGGCCTAGCCCAACAACACGTCACGCTTATGTGTGGCCCAGGCCCGGGGGCACCTGTCGGTGTATGAAAATAGGGGCTCTCTTTTGTACCCCTTTACTTGTGCACAGGCAGTCAGAGCCGCGCCCGCGGACACACTTAGCAGGGCAGAGGAGGGAAGCCAAAGCCACAAGACAATCAAAGTAACGCCAAGACAGAGACACAAAGAGCAAGAGGGCGAGGCAGGCTTGCCGGGGTAACTTGCCCAACGCCAGCAGAGCGCGCCACCCTTGAGCTCAAGGGTTCCAACACCATCGACTACATTGGAACCAAGGCTCAGGAGGCGCCTCCATGATGGCATGTATATCTTCGTAAAGATCATAAGCATGCAAGATCAGATGAGGGCCAGAAGACGACGATCCTCGGCAAGATCCTTGCCGAGGAAATCCACGAGACCTCCGGCAAGATCCTTGCCGGGGACAACCTCGGTGCCACGGCAAGACCCTTCCCAGGGCCCCGGCAAGACCCTTGCCGACGACATCAGCAGGGCCGCGGCCAGGCCCGCGCCTACCAAGACTCCACCGCTGTTCCCATGCAGCCGCCAGCCCAGCCAGCTAGGCGAGCACCTGCGTGGCGACGTGTGGCCTCTAGACCAGCTCAGCATGCATCTGTGTGGTGGCATGAAGATCTTCGTGAAGACACTGCCACTGCACCAGCTTAGCAGCCTGCCAGCCTACATGGCGCCACATGCCTCGCTGGCCAGGATGTGTGTCGAAGCAAGGCGAGGCGGTGACGGACGGGACGGGTTTCGTTACGATCCCCGATAAAGCAAGGGGACACCTAAGGGGCGCATTTAATGCGCTTTGTCTCGTAATGACTGGCGATAAGCTCAGCTACTATGCACTTTCCACCTCCTGTGTGCCACTGTGGCATCCCCTTTTTCCTATAAAAGGAGGCCCGAGGCATACTGGAGGGGGATTCGGCTATTTTGAACAAATCGCGTATCGTGGCTAGCTCAAGAACACTCAAATACACACCAAAGCAGGACTAGAGTATTACGCATCCTCGCGGCCCGAACCTGGGTAAACGATCTTGGTGCTGGCTCCTAGACCCGCTCTTCCCAAAACCCCGCGCCCGCCGACCGTAGTAGGGATTCCAGTGATCCCATAGGTGTCATTTCCACCGACAGTATGTATGTTGCCATTCTCTTAGTGGTGTCATGTGAACGTCGACTACATGACACTTTACCATATCTGGGCCTAAGGGAATGCATTGTGGAGTAGTTATTAGATTGTGGGTTGCGAGAGTGACAGAAGCTTAGACCCCAGTTTCTGCGCTATTCCGTAAGGGACCGATTGGATGCAAAAGTTCAATGCTATGGTTAGAATTTATTCTTAATACTTTTCTCATAGTTGCGGATGCTTGCAAGAGGGTTAATCATAAGTAGGAGGTTTGTTCAAGTAAGAACAACACCTAAGCACCGGTTTACCCACATATCAAATTATCAAAGTATCGAACACGAATTAAGTCAACATGATGAAAGTGACTAGATGAAATTCCCATGTACCCTCAAGAGCACTTTGCTTATCACTAGTAAGTGTGCACGTGCAATGCACGTTTTGACTAATATAAATGATAACCAGGAAAATTTATAAACTATATTGGATGGTGTACAGTTTCCCCATAACTTCAAATATTGTGTCAACTAAAACTGATTTTCACCCATTGTTTAGATCATACATAGTATTTTTTTTAAAAATTGCTGATCACATAAACAATAATAAGTATACACATTCATTTCATAATGCAATACAACTTGTGTTAAAGGACAAAAACCAAAAAATCTTGCTCATAAAAAGATGATCTAGAAAACTTGTTGAAGATTCACAAAATAGAGACAACGAAAGAATGGATAGGTCCTCTAATTTAGGCTCCAGGAAATGTGGAGGTAGCTCCAGTAATACTTGTTCAGCTTCAGGTGCATCCAACTCTTCTCATTTGTCCTCTTAACTAGCTAAGAAGTGTACTCAACCACATCAGATGCCACTATCCCGTCATTTGCATCATCACCATGACAACCAGCACCAACACCTTTACACTCTCCTTCGTCCTTTCGTCACCGTCAAGAACATGTACCCTGTCCAACCACACCGTGCACTACACTTGGCATGCAATGGCAGTAGCAGACCTTCGACAATTTTCAGTTCATGTGCAATTTCCGCATTGGTTTCCTTCGACAAATTTCAGAAGAAAATGTACCATGAAATAGCAATAGCAGTCCTTTGAAAGTAGTTGCCGAAAGAAGTACCTGCTTGTTGAAAAGAAAAAGCATACACGTTTAATGATTAGATAGATCATTAGAGAATAAATAAATAGAATCACCTCCGATTAAATTTATTTTCAATGTAAGTGTTGTACATCAGCCACACAGGCTGCAAAGTAATTCTCAACATTCAATTCAACTGGAGTCACCAAGCAATAAACATATCATAAAAATAAACTTTCAGCTGGTCGATCTGCATTAAGTCTGATGTATGTCTCGCATGAAAATAACTGAAATATTGTGTTTGCAGTTGTATTACTGTGTGAATTGTCCTACAGTAACATAGGGCTATGTGATAATAGACGGTTAAGCTACAAAGTTCAGAGAAAGCATGCACTTGTGGGTATACTACACTGTGAATTGCCCTAAAGTAACATAGGGCTATGCTGACAGATTGTTTAGCTATAAAGTTCAGAGAAAGCATTCTCTTTGCAGGTATGCTACTGAATTCTCCAAAACTAACATAGGACTGACTGAAAACAAAACTCAGTTGTGAAGACCGGAGAACGAAGTTATTCCGTCATAAACAATGTCAAATTACATTGGTTCTAACCAATCTCCAAAGCAGTGTCAACCATTTTTTTAAGATTGCAATGATGTATAAAGTGGAAAAAATATAGCATTTTATTACATCACTAATAACATCGAAAGAGAGGTATTTAAACTAACAATGAGATCAAATATAAATTTGAAAGTCATACGTGTTAGGAAAATTTACTTTGTTACATCTACTTATTTTTATCTGATTCCTTTTATTGTAAGGTAACAGTGCTACAAATTTAGCATGTACATGTGTAGGGGCAAGCTTAAAAACCAATATACTGCAACTTCAAAATATTTATTTGAACTATATGATTCAGAAATTAGAACACGTGCCATGTTCTCTAGCCAATTTATGCCTTTAAATTTTAGTCAAGCAACCACCATTCCAATTGTCATGCAGAGAAAAATCTGATGCATAATGCTTATCATTCTGAAATGTTGGTAGTCCAGGAACATGGCATGAAATATTACCGGTACAAGATGTAACTCATGCAGAAATCAAGGTTATCCCTTGCCATGATGTAAGCTCAATCTGAAGTTTACATCGGAGTAGGTCAGCCTTATCGACCGCAACAGCTCTCATAGACAAACATAATAGAGAAATGCAAGTTTAGAGATCTATCAGTAGCACACACACGAATGAAATCATTAAGATCGGCGTCGTGCTTTCTGGTGGTCAGGTTTCAGGGGGCCACAATGTGATCTGCTGCATCTTTGGTATGTGAGAGACCAACTGAAATTGGAAATTAGTGTTTACAATTGAATTAGAGAGATGTTAGTGCATTGTATCAGTCTCTTCTCTGATTTATTCCCTTCTTTTTATCTTGCAGGTCGTGCTCCTGTTGGGATGTTCTTCCCCTGCTCCAGGCTGTGGTCGCAACCCTACTTATTAACAACTTCATTCACACCCTATAGGCAGTTCCCTAGGTTGACTTATCATATCAAATTAGTAAGTAGGCACCCCCTGAAAGATTCAACCTTTGACATAGAAGTCATGCTAACCCATCTTACTGTTATTCTAGAGAGACGAATGAACACTAAATAGAGAGCTAAGAAACCATTAAAAATCCTATGAATTTGAATCCTACAAATCAATCCACCCGCAGAGCACTAAGGAGCCTTAATTACCAGCAGCTTCCTGGGTGCAGACGATCAGGAGCAGCGACTGTGCTGTCTATTCGGCGGTTGCACTCTCAAGCACCAGCATAATTACATCATCCAGCAGCAGGGCTGCGACCACAGCCTAGAGTAGGGGAAGAACATCCTAGCAGGAGCACGACCTGCAAGATGAAAAGCAGGGAATAAATCAGAGAGGAGACTGATACAGTGCACTAACATCTCTCTAATTCAATTATAAATACCGATTTCGAATTTCATTTGGTCTCGCACTTACCAAAGATGCAACATATCACATTGTGTCCCTTTGAAGCCTGGCCACCAAAAAGCACGAGCCGATCTTGAGTGGCTTCGTCGCGACGGACTCGGCCGATGGCACCACGACCAGACGTCGGCGGCCGTATAGGTTGGGGAACAACTTGGCGACCTCATTTGCGACAGATCGAACGACGTCCTTGAAATCCCAAATTCAAACCTGCCCAAGGCCGCGTTCCGGCAGGCCGAGATCGAGGAGCGACGCATCCCAAGAAAGAGGGCATTCACTACTCACCGGGGCTTCCCGCGACGGTGCTGGCGGGCCCGTTGGCGATCGTGAAGTGGGAGCGGAGGATACAGGGGATGGGTAGCGAATGCACGATGCGGCTCGTCTGCACCTTGCTGTACACGTACGTACCTGCTGGGGTAGTAGAGGAGTAGCGGCGGGGCTGCAGCCTAGTCTCGCATCCGTCAGAAGATGATCGGCGGGGGTCGCGGCCTACGTGGGGCAGCAGAGGAGGAGCAGTGGTGCGGGAGATAGGGGCATGGAGGTGTGAGGGAGGTGGATGTGAGTCGCCGAGCCTTGTGTGGCGGGGTTTTCCGGTGTGTGCTGGGTTGATAGGCATCGATGGGCTGTCATGAGGGAAGAACATGGCAGGGAGTTGTTACGATCGCGGGCTGGCGAGGGTCAACCTTGTGGGCACCGGCGATGATGGCAGTGCGGGCGCCGGTGATTGCGGGGATGGGATGAGCAGTGAGTTATGTGGGGCGATTGGATTGAGAGGCGCGATTGCACAGAGTTTTCATCCGCCTATTGTAATCGCTAAGTGCACCAATGGAATCTTATTAGATTAATCTGGTCTATTAGATTAGCTAATCAAACGGTGATAATTAACTGTGTACACTAAACGGGATGGTTATAGCAAAGAAAATGTTCTCTTGTTTAATAGTAGTATAGATAAGAAACTATTTTGGCATGTCCTTTGCCTCAAAAGGATTGGGCTACCTTGCTGCACTTTTCCTACTACTATTGTTACTTGCTCGTTACAAATTATCTTGCTATCAAACTACTTCGCTACTTACAATTTTAGCACTTGCAGACATTACCTTGCTAAAAACCACTTGTCATTTCCTTCTGCTCCTTGTTGGGTTCGACGCTCTTACTTATCGAAAAGGCTACAATTGACCCCATATACTAGTGGGTCATCACCATCGCACAGGCAACTGACTTATGGATCATTAACGCAAAAAACGCACAAGGGTACGACATAAAAACCATGTGTTTTGTGATCTTCTAATGATTAACGCAAAAAACCGCACATGGGCACACATGCTAATCAACGCTCAAAGCCCTCAAAGGATACGCTTATCGACATTGTACGTTAATACTACAAACTTAAAGTACTACTAGTAATTTGCTCTAATACTACAAACTTAAACTACTTCTCACGTGCTGCCATTGGGGCATGCTAGCCAGATGCGGGTGTTCTTCTTCCCGGCCTTGTAGGCGGCAGCCCACCATGCTTCGATCTCTGCCAAGCTCTCCCCACCATGGCGTGCGGCCTCTTATTTCTTGCGGCCGCAGGACTCTCTTTTCTTGACTGCTTTCTGCCTTTTCCGATCGTCCTGTGCGGCTTTGGCCGCCTCTAGATCCACAGTCCATTCGGCCATGGCAGCCTCAAAGTACGCCCACATAACTGTGTGGCCGCCGGCGGTGATGTACTTGGCGTGGCGAGATACCATCGCTTCTGTACCATGTGTGAGGTTGCGGCTAGCGAGGAACGCGGCGCGGCGGGATGCCATCGCTTCCTTACCAGTTACTGTGCGCCCCGGTGCCATGACCGATGCTTGGAGAGAGCTCTGGGATGGAGGGGCCGGGCAGCCGTACAGTGCGGTGGTTTTTAGGAGCTCAATGACAAACGATAAAGGAAATTTGGCTTCCCTTACAATTTTGCTCGTTCATTCTCGCACACGGTTCATATCCGTCGCTTCCGGAAACAGTGTGCGCTAAGGCTATTGTGTGTTGCATTATGATTGGCCAGAATCCCAGCCACATGGATCGTGCGTGTGCACCACAGGATGCGCCGCGATCGAACGGCAATCCACGTCCCTCACATCACATCCGTGCAGCTGTAGCTGGATTGGATTTATATGCGCCAAATGCCTAGAAAATGCACATAATCCCCTAAATATGGTAAATGAGCCCGAAAAATGCCAATTCTGAACATGGTGATTTGCAGGGTGTATGTTCTTCGTAGAAAAAAAAACTCCAGGGTAAAGAACAAAGAAAAGTTGGATTCCCCTTCAATCTTGGTGATTTCCCTCTCGAAAGCATGGAACTTCCCCGGCGATGGTTCAATTTATGAAGGGCGTGCATGACGACATAAGCCAAACCTTCTCAATTTTTTACCAGGGCATGGTGAGGTCATACCATGGCTCCATGGCATCATGTTTTTCAAGAATTTATTTCATTTTTTCTATAATTGAAAACCCAATAAACAAACGTTTATGGTTGACTATTGCCACACATTTCATCGAAATATCTGTCCATTCCTTGTAAAAGGCATGAGAATTTACGAAATAGCATGAGCATCGTTTGCCGTTCTTGTGCATCCTTTCATGCACCGATTGTTTGAACTTGAATTATGTGCATTAATGCCTAGAAAATGCACATAATCCCCTAAATATGGTAAACGAACCCGGAAAAGTGTCAAATTTGAACGCGGTGATTTGCAGGGTGTATGTTCATCGTAGAAAAAACTCATGGACAAAGGACAGAGGAAATTTGGACCCCCCCTTCAATCTTAGTGATTTCCCCCTCGAAACCATGAAACTTCCTCGGTGATGGTTAGATATATGAAAGGCGTGCATCATTATATAAGGAAAACATTCTCAATTTTTTACCAGGGCACGGTGAGGCCATACCATGGCACTAGCAAGGCGTCATGTTTTCCAAGCATGTATTCAATTTTTGTATAGTTGTTAACCGAGTAAACGACGCGTTTATGGTTGACTATTGCCACACATTTCCTTGAAATATCTGCCCATTCCTTGTAAAAGGCATGAGAATGTACTAAATAGCATGAGCATGGTTTTCCACACCGTTCTTGTGCACCTTTTCATGCACCGATTGTTCGAATTTGAATTATGTGCATTAATGCCTAGAAAATGCACACAATCCCCTAAATATTGTAAATGAACCCAGAAAAGTGCCAAATTTGAACATGGCGATTAGCAGGGTTTATGTTCATCATAGGAAAAACTCATGGACAAAATACAAAGGAAATTTGGATTCCCATTCAATCTCGGTGATTTACTATCGCACACGATTCATCTCCGTCGCCTCTACGAACCGTGTGTGTTCACTCACACATGCAAAGGAAAAAAGAAAACCCTCACCCCCTTCGTCCCCACCCACTCGCCGCGGACTCCTCCGCAACTCTGCACCTCATCAACTTCTATCGCGGCGGCCACCCTAAGCTCGACAACACTGTTGTCGGTGGGCGGAGGTCGCGCTCAAAACGGGGCAGGATTTTGCCCCTACCGCTTTCCGCCGCCTATCTGCACCGACATTCTAGACTCTGGTCGACTAGGGTTTTCTGCGGGATTGGGTCGGGGATTTTTCTAATGGAGAAGCTAATCAACTTAGTGGAACATTCAGTCATCTCTTATCGCAGTCCGTCCGTCGTGTTAATCAACCGGCGGAAATCACCATGGAATCATTTTTGTTCTAGCTGATTCGTGGGTGTTCATTCACGTGTCCATGGTGTGAGCACAAATCGGGCAAGTGTGGTCGCGGCCAGTTGGAAACGAAGTTCTATCTCACCATTTTGGATGACTTCAGGGAGCGCTCGGTATGTTCAATCTCAACCTACCATGGTCGACATGGCCTAAATTTGTGAGCATATACCGTCTTTTGCTACATTATCTATATATTTGCATCAAATCTTTGCTACATTATCTATTTTTAATTATATATTTTTGTGCTTTGCTTTCATCTATATATTGATCTGTTCTATCAGTTACTCCCACATTTGCATCTTTCTTTTTTATTTCAATATATCTAATTTACGATCTTAATTTTCATTTCAAGTAGTACATCCCTTGCTTTGCAAGAACAAGAGTAGAAGGAAATCTTGGGCTTTACTTTTTTGATGACTCCCAGGATGTCATATTGACAACACAGCATGGACATACATTGACGGTTAGCGTAAAACTTGATAAAGAAGGTCACTCCTATTTTAATGCGGACCTTTGGAGAAAAATGTGTTATAAACTGAAAGCTGGCAATAAAATTCCAGTGCGTGCACCACAACCTAGTCTAATTAACATGGATGTTTACTTCCCCAACGTCATCAGCCGATCAAAGTCTGATCGAGGTTAGTGTCCTTTCAACTTTCTCCATGTTGTCATATTACTTAGCAAAATCAGGGTATTTGTTCTGACTAATTGGTCACTATTTAAGCAACAAATTGTGATTTCATTTTCTAACTCCGTTCCTAGGCAATAACAAATTCTATTTACCTAATTATGCGCACTATATATTCTTCTGCCATGTTCAGAATAAATAATACCTTTCCACCTTTTTTAAGCAGAATATGTTGGATGCATAGTGAACGATCTGTATGTTACTAAGCATACCAAATTTCACTAGAAGGACTTGAAGCATGTCATAAACTTTGTTGATAATCTGGCAGAGATAGCACAACATATGAACGCTAGATTTTGGATGGGATTAATTATACCTATGGTGCACAGATTGAGCAAGACCAATTGTGTGCACAAAACGATGGTAAAAAGTCTTATTTTAATGTTGATGCTCATAAACTATATATATCTTCAATGATATGTTACAATTGATTTTTATTCTACATTTCAACAGAAATTGCCCGTTGTAGTAGTTCCTGGTTCAATTTCCCGGCGTGGTTGAATTACACTTGTGCCTACTAATAACGCCAAAGTGATTGCAAGGTACTGCATTTCCCGTAGAAATGGAACCATTCAAATTAACAAGCTCTCACTTGTCGTGGCACTATTCTACTCATGCTCTACCAAGGCACAGGAGGGCTCTTCCTTTTCATTGACGAGATGCCGAGTCGTCATGATCAAGCTGCTTCCAGCGGATAGTTGTGGTTGTTGGCCCTCAGCCTCTTAAAATGTGCTAGTTGTTACTATGTTAAGTATGTGGATATGTACCATATGGTTGTTGGCCGTTAGCCTCTTAAAATGTGATAGTTGTTACTATGTTAAGTATCTAGATGTGGACCATATGGTTGTCAAAAGCGTGTCACAAAGATCCTCCTTTTGTCAAATAGTGTAACCACTATATATATGTTACTCAAATGTTGTTAGCCAAGTTCTTAAATTTTCATGGAAAGTATTAGTATTGTACACAGTTCTTTGAGTTTAAGCGTATGCCCGATGTCCAGAAGGCATTTGCATATTAACTATCCATATTGCAAATTCACACACATGTTAACATAAGGAAACGTATGTGTAACTTACTAATCATCACACACAAGTACTCTCACATGCATCATGTGCGATACTCCTAGCCACCGCAAGCAACTAGTTTGCATTTTTTTTAAGTTTTTCATACACATAGAATCGCACACGAACTTATTGTATTAACCGTCTGTGTTGTAATTTCTCATCACAAACAGTTCATCCGAGTTAGCCGTTTGCCACGTATCAAACACATCTTGTTTACAGGTCTCATTTGTGTTCTTATGGCTCATCGCAAACAGTTCATCCATGTGAACTGTATGCCGCATACCACACACATCTTGTCAAGTTGAACCGTTTTTGTTGCGTTCCTTAATTGAAAATAGTTTGTCCGAGTGAACCGTATGTCGTATATCACACACACCTTGATTTGGTTAACCGTTTATGTTGCACTCCCTAATAGCAAACAGTTCATCGGAGCAAACTGTATGCCGTATATCGCACACACATTGATATGGTTGGCCATTTCTATTGTTCTGCCTCATCGCAAATAGTTCGAATGGACTAACCATGTGCCCTACATCGCACATAACTAAAATCTGAACCGTCTTTCATGGCTCCGCTATCGCAAATGTTTTGCACCTTTTTGACGGTTCTTTTACACCACCCTCTGCGATTAATGCATCGCACACAATTTCGTAGAAGGGTCTCTGATCATAGTGTCGCGTTAGCAGCATCCTGCAGTAGTGAAAGTCGTCTGGGCCAGGAGCCTTCGTGGGAAACATTTGGAAGAGTGCTTCCTTGACTTCTTCCTTTCTGTAGGTGGCATTTAAACGAGCATTCATAGATGCATCAACTCTTTGTGGTATATGTAATAGAACTTCCTCAATGCCAATTGAACCTTCATTCGTATACAGGTTTTCATAAAAGGCAGTTGTCATTGAAGGCAATATGCCCTAGTGGCAATAATAAAGTTATTATTTATTTCCTTATTTCATGATAAATATTTCTAATTCATGCTAGAATTGTATTAACCGGAAACATAGTACATGTGTGAATACATAGACAAAGCATATTGGCCCTAGTATGCCTCTACTAGACTAGCTCGTTAATCAAAGATGGTTATGTTTCCTAACCGTAGACATGTGTTCTTATTTGCAGAACAGGATCACATCATTAGGAGAATGATGTGGTGGACATTACCCATCTGTTAGCTTAGCATTATGATCGTTACAGCTTCATTGCTACTCTTTCTTCATGACTTATACATGTTCCTCAGACTATGAGATTATGCAACTTCCGAATACCGGAGGAACACTTTGTGTGCTACCAAACATCACAATGTAGAAGAGTGATTATAAAGGTGCTCTACAGGTGTATTCGAAGGTGTTTCTTGGGTTGGCATAGATCAAGATTAGGATTTGTCACTCGGTGTTTTGGAGAGGTATCTCTGGGCCCTCTCGGTAATCCTCATCACTATAAGCCTTGCAAGCATTGTGACTAATGAGTTAGTTGTGGGATGAAGTATTATGGAATGAGTAAAGAGACTTTCCGGTAATGAGATTGAACTAGGTATGATGATACCGACGAACGAATCTCGGGCAAGTAACATACCAATGACAAAGGGAACAACGTATGTTGTTATGAGATTTGACCGATAAGGATCTTCGTAGAATATGTAGGAGCCAATATGAGCATCCAGGTTCCGCTATTGGTTATTGACCGGAGATGTGTCTCGGTCATGTATACATAGTTCTCGAACCCGTAGGGTCCGCACGCTTAACGTTCGATGACGATATGTATTATGAGTTATATGTTTTTGATGACCAAAGTTTGTTCGGAGTCCCGGATGAGATCATGGACATGACGAGGAGTCTCGAAATGGTCGAGACATAAATATTGATATATTGAACGACTATATTTGGACACCGAAAGTGTTCCGGAGAAGTTTCAGATAAAACTGGAGTGCTAGAGGGTTATCGGAACCCCCCGGGGGAACTAATGGGCCACATGGGCCCTGGTGGAGAGAGAGAGGGGAGGCCAGGGTAGGCCGCATGCCCCTTCCCCTTGGGTCCGAATTGGACTAGGGAAGGGGGCAGCGCCCCCCTTTCCTTCTTCCTCTCCCTCTCCTTCCTTCCCCCTCTCTCCCTCTTGGTGGAATCCTACTAGGACTAGTGGGGCGCGCCCTAGGAGGGCCGGACGGCCTCCCCTTGCTCCTTTATATATGGGGGCAAGGGGGCGCCCTAGAACACACAAGTTTCTCTCCGAACCGTGTGCGGTGCCCCCCTCCACAGTTACACACCTCGATCATACCATCGTAGTGCTTAGGCGAAGCCCTGCGTCGGTAGCATCGTCATCACCATCGCCACACCATCGTGCTTACGGAACTCACCCTAGTCCTCAACTGGATCAAGAGCACGAGGGACGTCATCGAGCTGAACATGTGTTGAACGCAGAGGTGCCGTACATTCGGTACTTGATCAGTTGGATCGCGAAGAAGTTCAACTACATCAACCGCGTTAATTAAACGCTTCCGCTTTTGGTCTATGAGGGTACATGGACATACTCTCCCCTCTCGTTGCTATGCATCACCTAGATAGATCTTGCGTGATCGTAGGAAAAATTTGAAATTACCGCGTTCCCCAACAGTGGCATCCGAGCTAGGTCTATGCGTAGATGTTATATGCACGAGTAGAACACAAAGAGTTGTGGGCGATAATAGTCATACTGCTTACCACCAACGTCTTACTTTGATTCGGCGGTATTGTTGGATGATGCGGCCCGGACCGACATTCCATGATCGCGTTCATGAGACTGGTTCTACCGACGTGCTTTTACACAAAGGTGGCTGGCGGGTGTTTGTTATCCAACTTTAGTTGAATCGAGTTTGACTACGGCCGGTGCTTGTTGAAGGTTAAAACAGCACACTTGATGAAAAATCGTTGTGGTTTTGATGTGTAGGTAAGAACAGTTCTTGCTAGAATCCCGTAGCAGCCATGTAACAATAACAAACTAGAGGATGTCTAACTTGTTTTTGCAGGGCTTGTTGTGATGTGATATGGTCAAGGCATGATATGATATAAATTGTTGTATGAGATGATCATGTTTTGTAACAAAGTTATTGGCAACTAGCAGGAGCCATATGGTTGTCGCTTTATTGTATGCAATGCAATCGCCATGTAATTGTTTTACTTTATCACTAAATGGTAGCGATAGTCGTAGTAACAATAGTTGGCGAGACGACAATGATGCTACGATGGAGATGAAGGTGTCGCGCCGGTGACTATGGAGATCATGTAGATGCTTCAGTGATGGAGATCATGAGCACAATATGATGATGGCCACATCATGTCACATATTTTGATTGCATGTGATGTTTATCTTTTATGCATCTTATTTTTCTTAGTGAGGCGGTAACATTATAAGATGATCCCTTACTAAATTTCAAGGTATAAGTATTCTCCCTGAGTATGCACCGTTGCTACAGTTCGTCGTGCCGAGACACCACAGGATGATCAGGTGTGATAAGCTCTACGTTCACATACAACGGGTGCAAGCCAGTTTTGCACATGCAGAATACTCAGATTAAACTTGACGAGCCTAGCATATGCAGATATGGCCTCGGAACACTCAGACTGAAAGGTCGAACGTGAATCATATAGTAGATATGACCAACATAGTAATGTTCACCATTGAAAACTACTCCATCTCACGTGATGATCGGACATGGTTTAGTTGATTTGGATCACGTGGTCATTTAGATGACTAGAGGGATGTCTATCTAAGTGGGAGTTCTTAAGTAATATGATTAATTGAACTTTAATTTATCATGAACTTAGTCCTGATAGTTATTTTGCATGTCTATGTTATTGTAGATCAACGGCCCGTGCTACCGTTCCTTTGAATTTTAATGCATTCCTAGAGAAAGCTAAGTTGAAAGAAGATGGCAGCAACTACACAGACTGGGTCCGTAACTTGAGGATTATCCTCATTGTTGCACAGAAGAATTACGTCCTGGAAGCACTGCTGGGTGCCAGGCCTGCTGCAGATGCTACTGATGGCGTTAAGAACGTCTGGCAGAGTAAAGCTGATGACTACTCGATAGTTTAGTGTGCCATGCTTTACGGCTTAGAATCGGGACTTCAAAGATGTTTTGAACGTCATGGAGCATATGAGATATTCCAAGAGTTGAGGTTAATATTTCAAGCAAATTCCCGAGTTGAGAGATATGAAGTCTCCAACAAGTTTATAGCTGCAAAATGGACGAGAATAGTTCTGTCAGTGAACACATACTCAAAATGTCTAGGTACCATAACCACTTGACTCAGCTGGAAGTTAATCTTCCTGATGATAGTGTCATTGACAGAGTTCTTCAATCACTGCCACCAAGCTATAAAGGCTTCGTGATGAACTATAATATGCAAGGGATGAACAAGACAATTCCCGAGCTCTTCGCGTGTCTAAAAGTTGCGGAGGTAGAAATCAAGAAGGAGCATCAAGTGTTGATGGTCAACAAGACCACTGGTTTAAAAAAAGGGTAAAAGGAAGAAGGAGAACTTCAAGAAGAACGGCAAAATGGTTGCTGCTCAAGAGAAGAAACCCAAGTCTGGACCTAAGCCTGAAACTGAGTGCTTCTCCTGCAAAGGGACTGGTCACTGGAAGCGGAACTGCCCAAGTATTTGGCGGATAAGAAGGATGGCAAAGTGAAATGTATATTTCATATACATGTTATTGATGTGTACCTTACTAATACTCGTAGTAGCGCATGGGTATTCGATACTGGTTTTGTTGCTCATATTTGCAACTCAAAATAGGGGCTACAGTTTAAACGAAGATTGGCTAAGGACGAGGCGACGATGCGCGTGGGAAATGGTTCCAAGGTCGATGTGATCACCGTCGGCACTCTACCTCTACATCTACCTTCGGGATTAGTTTTAGACCTGAATAATTGTTATTTGGTGCTAGCGTTGAGCATGAACATTATATCTGGATCTTGTTTGATGCGAGATGATTATTCATTTAAATCAGAGAATAATGGTTGTTCTATTTATATGAGTAATATATTTTATGGTCATGCACCCTTGCTGAGTGGTCTATTTTTGTTGAATCTCGATCGTGATGATACACATGTTCATAATATTGAAGCCAAAAGATGCAAACTTGATAATGATAGTGCAACTTATTTGTGGCACTGCCGTTTGGGTCATATCGGTGTAAAGCGCATGAAGAAACTCCATATTGATGGACTTTTGGAATCACTTGATTATGAATCACTTGGTGCTTGCGAACTGTGCCTTATGGGTAATATGACTAAAACTCCGTTCTCCGGAACAATGGAACAAGCTACTGACTTATTTGAAATAAATAGTACATACCGATGTATGCGGTCCAATGAGTGTTAAGGCTCGTGGCGGGTATCGTTATTTTCTTACCTTCATAGATCATTTGAGCAGATATGGGTATATCTACTTAATGAAGCATAAGTCTGAAACATTTGCAAAGTTCAAAGAATTTCAGAGTGAAGTGGAAAATCATCGTAACAAGAAAATAAACTTGCTACAATCTGATCGTGGAGGAGAATATTTTAGTTACGAGTTTGGTCTTCAATTGAAACAACATGGAATAGTTTCACAACTAACGGCACCTGGAACACCACAGGGAAATGGTGTGTCTGAACGTCGTAACCGTACTTTATTGGATATAGTGCGATCTATGATGTCTGACGGGGGGATGAACCCCGGGCAGGCAACGAAACCCGGATCCTTTTCAAAAACAACGGGGCCAACATCGCCCCTCAAGCCGGCTCACGCTTGGTCGGGTCGCTCAACCAGGCCAAGCCCCTCGACCTGGCCAAACTCTCGAACCCGGCCA